>NC_088214.1:33809820-33942320 GCF_036934945.1 Oncorhynchus masou masou | reverse complement strand
CATACATACATACATACATACATACATACATACATACATACATACATACATACATACATACATACATACATACATACATACATACATACAAATACCCGCATATATATATATATATATGGGTATAGTTGGAAAAAAAGTGTGCATGTGTATACAGGTATATATATATATATACATACATATACATACATACATACATACATACATACATACATACATACATACATACATACATACATACATACATACATACATACATACATACATACATACATACATACATACATACAAATACCCGCATATATATATATATATATATATATATATGGGTATAGTTGGAAAAAAAGTGTGCATGTGTATACAGGTATATATGTATATATATACATACATACATACATACATACATACATACATACATACATACATACATACATACATACATACATACATACATACATACATACATACATACATACATACAAATACCCGCATATATATATAGGTATAGTTGGAAAAAAAGTGTGTATGTGTATATAGGTATATATGTATATGTGTATATGTATGAATGTTTATATACAGTGCCTTGCGAAAGTATTCGGCCCCCTTGAACTTTGCAAACTTTTGCCACATTTCAGGCTTCAAACATAAAGATATAAAACTGTATTTTTTTGTGAAGAAGCAACAACAAGTGGGACACAATCATGAAGTGGAACGACATTTATTGGATATTTCAAACTTTTTTAACAAATCAAAAACTGAAAAATTGGGCGTGCAAAATGATTTAGCCCCCTTAAGTTAATACTTTGTAGCGCCACCTTTTGCTGCGATTACAGCTGTAAGTCGCTTGGGGTATGTCTCTATCAGTTTTGCACATAGAGAGACTGAATTTTTTTCCCATTCCTCCTTGCAAAACAGCTCGAGCTCAGTGAGGTTGGATGGAGAGCATTTGTGAACAGCAGTTTTCAGTTCTTTCCACAGATTCTCGATTGGATTCAGGTCTGGACTTTGACTTGGCCATTCTAACACCTGGATATGTTTATTTTTTAACCATTCCATTGTAGATTTTGCTTTATGTTTTGGATCATTGTCTTGTTGGAAGACAAATCTCCATCCCAATCTCAGGTCTTTTGCAGACTCCATCAGGTTTTCTTCCAGAATGGTCCTGTATTTGGCTCCATCCATCTTCCCATCAATTTTAACCATCTTCCCTGTCCCTGCTGAAGAAAAGCAGGCCCAAACCATGATGCTGCCACCAGCATGTTTGACAGTGGGTGTGGTGTGTTCAGGTTAATGTGCTGTGTTGCTTTTACGCCAAACATAACGTTTTGCATTGTTGCCAAAAAGCTCAATTTTGGTTTCATCTGACCAGAGCACCTTCTTCCACATGTTTGGTGTGTCTCCCAGGTGGCTTGTGGCAAACTTTAAATGACACTTTTTATGGATATCTTTAAGAAATGGCTTTCTTCTTGCCACTCTTCCATAAATGCCAGATTTGTGCAATATACGACTGATTGTTGTCCTATGGACAGAGTCTCCCACCTCAGCTGTAGATCTCTGCAGTTCATCCAGAGTGATCATGGGCCTCTTGGCTGCATCTCTGATCAGTCTTCTCCTTGTATGAGCTGAAAGTTTAGAGGGACGGCCAGGTATTGGTAGATTTGCAGTGGTCTGATACTCCTTCCATTTCAATATTATCGCTTGCACAGTGCTCCTTGGGATGTTTAAAGCTTGGGAAATCTTTTTGTATCCAAATCCGACTTTAAACTTTTTCACAACAGTATCTCGGACCTGCCTGGTATGTTCCTTGTTCTTCATGATGCTCTCTGCGCTTTTAACAGACCTCTGAGACTATCACAGTGCAGGTGCATTTATACGGAGACTTGATTACACACAGGTGGATTGTATTTATCATCATTAGTCATTTAGGTCAACATTGGATCATTCAGAGATCCTCACTGAACTTCTGGAGAGAGTTTGCTGCACTGAAAGTAAAGGGGCTGAATAATTTTGCACGCCCAATTTTTCAGTTTTTGATTTGTTAAAAAAGTTTGAAATATCCAATAAATGTCATTCCACTTCATGATTGTGTCCCACTTGTTGTTGATTCTTCACAAAAAATACAGTTTTATATCTTTATGCTTGAAGCCTGAAATGTGGCAAAAGGTCGCAAAGTTCAAGGGGGCCGAATACTTTCGCAAGGCACTGTATATACACATACACACTTTTTTTCCAACTATACCTGTATTATTCCCCGCAAACCCTACCACCCCTCCCCCAATTGCATGCACCACATTGACAACCGATTCTCTTCAACAAATGCAACTCAAGGGAAGCATAGCAAAGATTCAGCAAGAAGGAAACTATAGAAAATAAAGCCTGGACTCATTATACTGACTCTACTGCTTTCAATCAGAAGGAGCAGGCACTCACTTTTATGTCACATAATAACGTTATAGTAACATAATCAGATTTCAGCTGATATTCCATCTCATCTAGCTCGGGATAGACATTCTGCTTTCTTTCTCTTTTTGTCCAAAGGCACAGACAGATTTGTTGTGTGTCCCAAATGACATCCTATCCTCTATATAGTGCATTACTTTGGACCTGAGTCGTTTGGGCCCTGGTCAAAAGTAGTGCACTATAAAGGGAATGGGCTGCCATTTGGGGGCAACGCCTAAGATCTACTTTATCCCTATTGTCCCCTACAGAGTTCAACCATCTCTGGTTTTAATCTTTTAGTTACAGTACCAGTCAAACGTTTGGACACATCCACTCATTCAAGGGTTTTGGTTAATTTTTTATATTTTCTACAATGTAGAGTAATAGTGAAGACGTCAAAACTATGAAATAACACATATGGAATAATGTAACACATATAAGGAATATGGAATCACCAAAAATACAATTCTAAATATATTTTATATTTGAGATTCTTCCAAGTAGTCACCCTTTGCCTTGACGACAGCTTTGCACACGCTTGGCATTCTCTCAACCAGCTTCACCTGGAATGCTTTTCCAACAAGAAGGTCCCACAAATTCTGAGCACTTGTTGGCTGCTTTTCCTTCACTCTGCGGTCCAACTCATCCCAAACCATCTCAATTGGGTTGAGGTCAGGTGATTGTGGAGGCCAGGTCATCTGATGCAGCACTCCACCACAGCACTCCACCACTCTCCTTCTTGGCGAGCCCTTACACAGCCTGGAGGTGTGTTGGGTTGTTGTCCTGTTGAAAAACAAATGGTATTTATGTATCGCTGCAGAATGCTGTGGTAGCCATGCTGGTTAAGTGTACCTTGACATCTAAATAAGTCACAGACAGTGTCACCAGCAAAGCACCCCCACACTATCACACCTCCTTCTTCATGCTTCCCAGTGGGACCCACACATGCAGAGATTATCCATTCACCTACTCTGTGTCTCACAAAGACACTTCGGTTGAAACCGAAAATCTCAAATTTTAACTCATCAAACCAAAGATCTCAAATTTTAACTCATTAGACCAAAAGACAGATTTCCACTGGTCTAATGTACATTGCTCGTGTTTCTTGACCCAAACATATCTCTTCTTCTTATTGGTGTCCTTTAGTAGTGGTTTGTTTGCAGCAATTTGACCATGAAGGCCTAATTCACGAAGTCTCCTCTGAACAGTTGATGTTGAGATGTGTCTGTTACCTGAACTCTGTGAAGCATTTATTTGGGCTGCCATTTCTGAGGCTGATAACTCTAATGAACTTATGCTCTGCAGCAGGGGTAACTCTGGGTCTTCCTTTCCTGTGGCGGTCCTCATGAGAGCCAGTTTCATCAAAGCACTTGATGGTTTTTGCGACTGCACAATTTTCAGGGTTGACTGACCTTCATGTCTTAAAGTAAGGATGGCCTGTTGTTTCTCTTTGCTTATTTGAGCTGTTCTTGCCATAATATGGACTTAGTATTTTACCAAATAGGGCTATCTTCTGTATACCACCCCTACCTTGTCACAACACAACTGATTGGCTCAAATGCATTAAGAAGGAAAGAAATTCCACAAATTATCTTTTAACAAGGCACACATGTTAATTGAAGTCCATTCCAGGTGACTACCTCATGAAGCTGGTTGAGATAATGCCAAGAGTGTGCAAAGCTGTAATCATGGCAAAGGGTGGCTACTTTATAGCAGTCAGACGTCATTTGTCCTCGTCTTGTCGTGTCCCGTGTATATATATATTTACATCTTTCTTCGCATATATTTTGTTTTCTTTTCTAAAAACTCAACTTCAAAACACTCTCCTTCAACCCGTCACACCTATTTAAAAAAAATGATAATTTACCTCAAATCTCAAATCAGAAGCTAGCCAGAAGCTAGCCAGAATTTAAACAGAAGCTAGCCAGAAGCTAACCAGAAGCTAGCCAGAAGCTAGCTAGTTTACTGGCTAACGTTAGTATTCAGCTAACCACGGTTGGTGGTCATCAGCTATCCTTTAGCTCGAAAAGCTATTGCCAGGTTTGTACAACAAAACCACCAGACTAGAACATACTGGATCTATTTTTCTCTCCATATCTCCGGATTTCTACCGCAAGCTCTGGGCATTTACACCTGGATCTCGCAGCTAGCTAGCTGCTATCCAAGGGATTGTTGGCTTACGTCGATCCCAGAGCAAACATCAATTAATAGTATCATCAGTATCATCAGCCACTCCTGGGCTACAATCACCTATCCAGACCCGTTTTACTGCCGATGCGGAGCCCCACCGGGCCTTCACAACTGGACTACCGACGTTATCTGCCCGAGGGAGTTATCCAACTGGCCCCTCCGTCGTGAGGTTACCTGAACGCCCATCTGCGGCCCGCTAATCGTTAGCTGTCTTATCGGCTGCTATCTGAATAGGTCTTATCGGGCAATTTTCTTGGGTCACTATAACTATATCTATTTTGCCAATTGGATTGATCCCCTCTACCACACGGAACCCCACTAATCTACCGACGGAAACGCACGGGGTGGCTAAAAACAGATCTCCATCCTATGCCAGCTTGCTACCGATGGCCCGGCTAGCTGTCTGAATCGCCGTTACCCCAACCAACTTTACTACTCACTGAACCGTTATGATCACTCGGCTAAGCATGCCTCTCCTTAATGTCAATATGCCTTATTCATTACTGTTCTGGTTAGTGTTTATTGGCTTATGTCACTGCAGAGCCTCTAGCCCTGCTCATTATACCTTATTCAACCTTTCAGTTCCACCACCCACACATGCGATGATATCACCTGATTTCAATTATGTTTCTAGAGAACTTATCTCTCTCATCATCACTCAATGCCTAGGTTTACCTCCACTGTATTTACATCGTACCATACCTTTGTCTGTACATTATACCTTGAAGCTATTTTATCGCCCTCAGAAACCTCCTTTTACCCTCTGTTCCGGATATCCTAAACGACCAATTCTCATAGCTTTTAGCCGTACTCTTATCCTACTCCTCCTCTAGCTCTGGTGATGTAGAGGTGAATCCAGGCCCTGCAGTGCCTAGCTCCACTCCTATTCCCCAGGCACTCTCTTTAGATGACTTCTGTAACTGTAATAGCCTTGGTTTCATGCATGATAACATGAGAAGCCTCCCTAAGTTTGTTTTATTCACTGCTTTAGCACACTCTGCTAAACCGGATGTTCTAGCCGTGTCTGAATCCTGGCTTAGGAAGACCACCAAAAAATTCTGAAATCTCCATCCCTAACTACAACATCTTCAGACAAGATAGAACGGTCAAAGGGGGCGGTGTTGTAATCTACTGCAGAGATAGCCTGCAGAGGTCTGTCCTACAATCCAGGTCTGTACCCAAACAATTTAAACTTCTACTTTTAAAATCCACCTCTCTAAAAACAAGTCTCTCACCATTGCCGCCTGCTATAGAACATCCTCTGCCCCAGCTGTGCTCTGGACACCATATGTGAACTGTTTGCCCCCATCTATCTTCAGAGCTCGTGCTACTAGGCGACCTAAACTGAAACATGCTTAACACCCCTGCCATCCTACAATATAAGCTTGATGGCCTCAATCTCACACAAATTATCAATGAACCTAACAGGTACCTCCCCAAAGTTGTAAACACGGGCACCCTCATAGATATCATCCTAACCAACTTGCCCTCTAAATACACCTCTGCTGTTTTCAACCAAGATCTCAGCGATCACTGCTTCGTTGCCTCATCACTGTCAAACACTCCCTGAAACACAACAGCGAGCAGGCTCTTCTAATCGACCTGGCCGGGGTATCCTGGAGGGATATTGACCTCATCCCGTCAGTAGAGGATGCCTGGTTATTTAAAAAAATGCCTTCCTCACCATCTTAAATAAGCATGCCCCATTCAAGAAATGTAGAACCAGGAACAGATACAGCCCTTGGTTCTCTCCAGACCTGACTGCCCTTGACCAACACAAAAACAACCTATGGCGTCCTGCATTAGCATTGAACAGCCCCCGTGTCATGCAACACAAACTCAATTGTAACGGCGTTCTTCGTTTGTCGAAAGAGAGTCGGACCGAAATGCAGCGTGTTGGTTACTCATGTTTTTAATGAAACAAATGACGATACAAATACAAAACAACAAAACGGAACGTGAAACCTAATTACAGCCTATCTGGTGAAACTACACAGAGACAGGAACAATCACCCACGAAATACACAGTGAAGCCCAGGCTACCTAAATACGGTTCCCTATCAGAGACAACAAGAATCACCTGACTCTGATTGAGAACCGCCTCAGGCAGCCAAACCTAAACTAAACACACCCCTAATCAACCACAATCCCAATGCCTACAAAAACCCCAATACGACAACACAATAACATAAACCCATGTCACACCCTGGCCTGACCAACTAATTAACTAAAACACAAAATACTAAGACCAAGGCGTGACATCAATAAAGTTCTGGGACACTGTAAAGTCCATGGAGAATAAGAGCACCTCCTCCCAGCTGCCCACTGCACTGAGGCTAGGAAACACTGTCACCACCGATAAATCCACAATACTTGAGAATTTCAATAAGCATTTTTCTACGGATGGCCATGCTTTCCACCTGGCTACCCCTACCCCGGTCAACAGCACTGCACCCCCCACAGCAACTCTCCCAAGCCTTCCCCATTTCTTCTTCTCCCAAATCCAGTCATCTGATGTTCTGAAAGAGCTGCAAAATCTGGACCCCTACAAATCAGCTGGGCCGGACAATCTGGACCCTTTCTTTCTAAAATTTTCTGCCGAAATTTTTGCAACCCCTGTTACCAGCCTGTTCAACCTCTCTTTTGTGTCGTCTGAGATTCCCAAAGATTGGAAAGCAGCTGCGGTCATTCCCCTTCAAAGGGGGACACCCTCTTGACCGAAACTGCTACAGACCTATATCTATCCTACCCTGCCTTTCTAAGGTCTTCGAAAGCCAAGTCAACAAACAGATTACCGACCATTTTGAATCCCACCGCACCTTCTCCTCTATGCAATCTGCTTTCAGCACTGGTCATGGTTGCACCTCAGCCATGCTCAAGGTCCGAAACGATATCTTAACCGCCATCAATAAGAAACAATACTGTGCAGCCGTATTCATTGACCTGGCCAAGGCTTTCGACTCTGTCAATCACCACATCCTCATCGGCAGACTCGATAGCCTTGGTTTCTCAAATGATTCCCTCGCCTGGTTCACCAACTACTTCTCTGATAGAGTTCAGTGTGTCAAATCGGAGGGCCTGTTGTCCGGGCCTCTGGCAGTCTCTATGGGGATGCCACAGTGTTCAATTCTTGGACCGTCTCTCTTCTCTGCATACGTCAATGATGTCGCTCTTGCTGGTCGTGAGTCTCTGATCCACCTCAAGACAGATGACACCATTCTGTATACTTCTGACCCTTCTTTGGACACTGTGTTAACAACCCTCCAGACAAGCTTTAATGCCATACAACTCTCCGTCCGTGGCCTCCAATTGCTCTTAAATACAAGTAAAACTAAATGCATGCTCTTCAACCGATCGCTGCCTGCACCTGACTTAGAATATGTGTTGTCAACTACAAATACCTAGGTGTCTGGTTAGACTGTAAACTCTCCTTCCAGACTTACATCAAACATCTCCAATCCAAAGTTAAATCTAGAATTGGCTTCTTATTTCGCAACAAAGCATCCTTCACTCATGCTGCCAAACAAACCCTTGTAAAACTGACCATCCTACCGATCCTCGACTTCGGCGATGTCATTTACAAAATAGACTCCAATACCCTACTCAATAAATTGGATGCAGTCTATCACAGTGCCATCCGTTTTGTAACCAAAGCCCCATATACTACCCACCACTTCGACCTGTACGCTCTCGTTGGCTGGCCCTCGCTTCATACTCGACGCCATACCCACTGGCTCCAGGTCATCTACAAGACCCTGCTAGGTAAAGTCCCCCCTTATCTCAGCTCGCTGGTCACCGTGGCAACACCCACCTGTAGCACGCGCTCCAGCAGGTATAGCTCTCTGGTCACCCCCAAAACCAATTCTTCCTTTGGCTGCCTCTCCTTCCAGTTCTCTGCTGCCAATGACTGGAACGAACTACAGAAATCTCTGAAACTGGAAACACTTATCTCCCTCACTAGCTTTAAGCCCCAGCTGTCAGAGCAGCTCACACATAGCTGCACCTGTACATAGCCCATCTATAATTTATCCCAAACAGCTACCCTTTCCCTCTTACTGTATTTATTTATTTTGCTCCTTTGTACCCCATTATTTCTATCTCTACTTTGCACATTCTTCCACTGCAAATCTACCATTCCAGTGTTTTACTTGCTAAATTGTATTTACTTTGCCACCATGGCCTTTTTATGCCTTTACCTCCCTTATCTCACCTCATTTGCTCACATTGTATATAGACTTATTTTTCTACTGTTTTATTGACTGTATGTTTGTTTTACTCCATGTGTAACTCTGTGTTGTTGTCTGTGTCGAATTGCTTTGTTTTATCTTGGCCAGGTCGCAATTGTAAATGAGAACTTGTTCTCAACTTGCCTACCTGGTTAAATAAAGGTGAAATAAAAAACTTTGAAGAATCTCAATGATAAAATATATTTTGATTTGTTTAACACTTTTTTGGTTACTACGTGATTCCAAATGTGTTATTTCATAGTTTTGATGTCTTCACTATGATTCTACAATGTAGAAAACAGTAAAAATAAAGAAAATCCCTTGATTGAGTAGGTGTGTCCACACTTTTGTCTGGTACTGTATATGAAAGACTCACAGGAGATTTGCTGTCATCTTAATTGAGCAGGACGGCTCAGGGTAATGGCTGGAGCGGAATAAGTGGATGGTATCAAATACATCAAGCACATGGCTTGATGCCATTCGATTCGTGCCATTCCAGCCATTATTATGAGTCGTCCTCCCCTCAATTGCCTCCACTAAAAAGGCCAGACTATGAAGAGAGATGAGATTGTACTGTATAGAGATTTAAGGGGGGATCGTGGGTCAAGTCTGACTTGGCAAGAGGCAAAATGCTCACAACTAGATTTGTGTGACATGCAATGCTATTGGTTGAACCTCACGGGTCAGAGTGAGTTGACACATCCTTTTCAGGAAGCCTATTCGATTTACAATGACCTGTCCAATCAGTAGGCTTGTAAGGAAGACACTCATACATGCACACACACACGTGCACAGACACACACACCATCCCCAACTCACGGACACACACACCATCCTCTCCACACAGACACACACACCATCCCCTCCACACGGACACACACACCATCCTCTCCACACGGACACACACACCATCCTCTCCACATGGACACACGCACCATCCCCTCCACACAGACACACACACCATCCTCTCCACACGGACACACACACCATCCCCAACTCACGGACACACACACCATCCCCTCCACACGGACACACACACCATCCTCTCCACACAGACACACACACCATCCCCTCCACACGGACACACACACCATCCTCTCCACACGGACACACACACCATCCTCTCCACATGGACACACGCACCATCCCCTCCACACAGACACACACACCATCCCCTCCACACAGACACACACACACCATCCTCTCCACACGGACACACACACCATCCTCTCCACATGGACACACGCACCATCCCCTCCACACAGACACACGCACCATCCCCTCCACACAGACACACACACCATCCCCTCCACACAGACACACACACACTAGAAGATCCATCAGTATTGTGAGACTGAAACTCCTGTGTCTCTGGTTACGAGTTATAGCTGCCCATCATTGTCATATATAACATTCCCTCCCCCTCCCCCTCCCTTCATCCCTAACCCTCCCCCTCCCTTCATCCCTACCCCCTCCATCCACGCCAGCCCTCTCTCACACCCAACACATATTTTGCCAAGAGGAAGCCATTATAGCCAATAAAACAATCTGCTTGGCTCGGTGCCCATGTTGCTGTATATAAGTAGGATTTATTGAGCTTCCACCATGTTCCCCCTGCCCTGCGGTCAGCCACCCCACTACACTACCATGTTTGCAGACGCAAAGGGAAACAGAAAGGGGGAGGGAGGGAGAGGAGAAAGAAAGGTGGGAAAGAAAGGTGGGATAGCGAGTAGATAGAGGGGGCGGCAGGGTAGCCTAGTGGTTAGAGCGTTGGACTAGCAACCGCAAGGTTGTGAGTTCAAACCCCCGAGCTGACAAGTTACAAATCTGTCGTTCTGCCCCTGAACAGGCAGTTAACCCACTGTTCCCAGGCCGTCATTGAAAATAAGAATGTGTTCTTAACTGACTTGCCTGGTTAAATAAAGGTAAAAAAAAAAATAAAAAAAAATTTGAGAGAGGGAGAGAGACTAGCTTGTGCAAACAAGATAACATTGGCAACATCTTGAAATAAAAACATATTGGAAACATCAAAGAAATGTATTTCTTCAAATGCAGTATTTTTCATTCAATAAAATACAATCATTTGTATTATAGAGGGAGAGAGGAAGGGTAAGTGAAAAAAAATGCCCAGTGACTCTGTGTGGTTTCTCTTTCTCTTGGATACTCACCCAGCATCCTGTCTGATAAGGTAAGGAAAGGGCGATACCTGAAATGTCTCCCGCATTTCACCCTACCCTTCTATATTCGAGGGGTGCGGAGGGCTGCCTTAATCGACTTCAGGGGCAGAACAACAGCTTTTTACCTTGTCAACTCGGGGATTCGATCCAGCAAACCTTCGGGCTACTGGCCCCAACGCTCCTAGCCACCAGGCTACCTGCCACCCCCATGATAAACACTGGAGCCATGGAGAGAGAGAGAAAAAAAGATTTGAAAGAAAAGGAAGAGCGAGAGAGGACGTTGAGTGTTGGTGTGTGTGTTACGTGCATTTTGTCTCACTGGGAAGAAGAGAGAAGTGGTTCTCCAGAGATGCTGAAACTGTACTGTCTCTGCTTAATTAGCCTGTTATGTAAACAGAACACCCCTCTGTTCTCGATTGTCTCTCACACTCAAGTACAGTACACAGGCGCGCGCGCGCGCACACACACACACTCACACACGTGCATGCCAACATGCACCCAAACATAAAGCAAAACAACATCTGATTTAATTAAACATCTCTCTCCCTTTGAGTTTTAAGGTTTGAGAGGTTCTGCTTCTCCACATCTTAGTAAGATTGTAATGATGAGGGACATGACTGACAAAAAGCTATTTGCTACCCCCTGATCACCCATAGTCCACTGTCTCCTTACCTTACTCTTTGGGGATTTCAGGTCATGCTGTTAAGCACTTTGTGACAAATGCATTTGTAAGAAGCGCTAGATACAAATTACGTTTGATTGACGGATTGATTGCCTGGCTCCTGGCTCCTGGCAACCTGGCTCCTCTGCATTAAGAGACTGGGGATGCTGAGCTGGCCCTCTGGCCCCAGAAAGCAATCAGAGTCCTGGGAGAGAGAGAGAGAGAGGAAGAGAAGAGAGAGAGAGAGGGGTCGGCCAGGAGGAAATTGAGGGCAGTGATTTAGCAGTAGATGAGGTGATGTCACTATCATTGAAACGCTATTATAGGTGTGTGTGTGTACTGTATGTGTGTGAGAGAAAGAGTGAGAGAGAGAGAGAGAGAGAGAGAGAGGAGAGAGAGATCTCCCCCCCCGCCTAAGATTAACAGACCGACGAGAGAAGACGTGTGTGTGGACGAGAACAGGTTGTTTTCTCTCACACTCCATTGCTCTCCATCTACAAAGTGGGGTGAGCAGCCTCTGCTTGTCGCTAAGACAGAGGAGAGGGAGTAGTCTGGAATCACGGTACATCCGATGAGACGCATTAGTTAAAGCCTGAACACTGGCATAGACTAGCAGCTAGCAAATCTCTCTGGTCGTTTAGGAGGCCCTGTTCACACACGCTGGCACACACACATGCTGGCGCGTAGACGCATGCATGCAGGCACTAATCGGCCTAATTAGTGACTGAGGAATAGAAAGACATGTCTGCTTTGCTTCTGGACATCTGAGCATACGTCTGGTCGCCCCTGATGTAGAGATCCCAGCTCTGCCGAGCTCACACACACATACACACACACACAGACACACATCTACACACACATATACACACACACACAGACACACATATATTCACACACATATACACACACATATACACACACATATACACACACATATACACACACACACACACACACATATATTCACACACATATACACACACATTTACACACACATATACACACACATACACACATATACACACATATACACACACACACACACACACACACACACACACACACACACACACACACACACACACACACACACACACACACACACACACACACACACATACATATATACACACATGCACACAGACACACTGCCAAAGTCAACGTGGTTCACGATGGATGGAATAAAGAGAAACTAGGAGGGAACCTTCTTCTTTCTAAGAAACAGTAGACACACACACACACACACACACACACACACACACACACACACACACACACACACACACACACACACACACACACACACACACACACACACACACACACTCCTTGGTGACCCATTCTATGGAGAATGAATTAGTGCTGGCAGTGGAAGCCTCACTCTAATAAATCACTCTATTATCTAAAGCGATTGGCCGATACAGCGCCTCATTTCCTGTCTCGGACATTAAACCCAGAGCTTCCTGCTCTGCACAATTCCCTGGGTAGTAGCATGTGACAGACCCACTGTGTGTTAGTGTGTGTACGACTGGCAGAGTCAGGAAATCTGCATGTTTGTCCCTGGGGGTAAAGAAAGTTGGCACACAGCACAACCAAGTCTTCCTCGGTTAGACTTACAGCACTCTCATTGAGGGCTTGACTTTTATTCCCACAATAGCACCCATATGCGTGAATCGTGGCAGCCATTTTGTGCCAAACTGCCTCACCATAGTCTCATCAGCCACTGTGGTGGAGATGTGGCGAGTTGTGAATGCCAGTATTAACTCTTCTGAGCTGTGTGTTAGTGTTGTGCCGTTAAGTAGAGTTGTGTAGAAACTGTCCCTGTTGGTGGGGCATGTTTTTGTTTGAGCCCCGTAGTAACACTTTGAGTTGTGTTAGTGCTGGGCTGGAACAAAAGCCTCCACGCCCAGTAGGTTCCCAGGACCAGGATGTGGAGCATACTTTGTCATAGTCATGTTCCTGGTGACATCCAGGGCCGACAGAGATGGCCGCCTTGCTTCGCGTTCTCAGGAAACTATGCAGTAATTTGTTTTTTTAATGTATCATTTCTTACATTGTTACCCGAGGAAATCTTAAATTTTATTTCATACAGCCGGGAGGAAGGACTGGATATAAGAGCAACGTCAACTCCCCAACATCACGACCAGGAATACGACTTTCCCGAAGCGGATCCTCTGTTTGGTCCACTACCCAGGACGATGGATCGGATCCCAGCCAGCGACCCAAAACAACGGCGCCGCAGAAGGGACAGAAGAAGCGGTCTTCTGGTCAGGCTCCATAGACTGGCACATTGCGCATGGCTCCCCGGTTTACTGTCACGCATGGCTTCCCTTGCTGTCACGTTCTGACCTTTATTTCCTTTCTTTTGTCTTTATTTAGTATGGTCAGGGCGTGAGTTGGGGTGGGCAGTCTATGTTTGTTTTTCTATGTTTGGTTTCTGTTTTCGGGCCTAGTATGGTTTTCAATCAGAGGCAGGTGTCGTTAGTTGTCTAGCTAAGGTAACTGAGCTAAATGACTATCGCCCCGTAGCACTTACCTCTGTCATCATGAAGTGCTTTGAGAGACTAGTTAAGGATCATATCACCTCCACCCTACCTGACACTGTAGAACCACTGCAGACGACACTACAGTGGTAGGCTTGATTACCAACAACAACGAGGCGGCCTACAGGGAGGACGTGAGGGCCCTCGGAGTGTGGTGTCAGGAAAATAACCTCACACTCAACATCAACAAAACAAAGGAGATGATCGTGGACTTCAGGAAACAGCAGAGGGAGCAACCCCCTATCCACATCGACGGGACAGTAGTGGAGAAGGTGGAAAGTTTTAATTTCCTCGGCGTACACATCACGGACAAACTGAATTGGTCCACCCACACAGACAGGGTTATGAAGAAGGTGCAACAGCGCCTCTTCAACCTCAGGAGGCTGAAGAAATGTGTCTTGTCACCAAAAACACTCACACACCTTTACAGATGCACAATCAAGAGCATCCTGTTGGGCTGTATCACCGCCTGGTACGGCAACTGCTCCGCCCACAACCGTAAGGCTCTCCAGAGGGTAGTGAGGTCTGCACAATGCATCAGCAGGGCAAACTACCTGCTCTCCAGGACACCTACACCACCCGATGTCACAGGAAGGCCAAACAGATCATCAAGGACAACAACCACCCGAGCCACTGCCTGTTCACCTTGCTATCATCCAGAAGGTGAGGTCAGTACAGGTGCATCAAAGCTGGGACCAAGAGACTGAAAAACAGCTTCAATCTCAAGGCCATCAGACTGTTAAACAGCCATCACTAACATTGAGTGACTGCTGCCAACATACTGACTCAATCTCTAGCCACTTTAATAATTAAAAATTGGATGTAATAAATGTATCACTAGTCACTTTAAACTATGCCACTTTATATAATGTTTACATATCCTACACTACTCATCTCATATGTATATACTGTACTCTATACCATCTACTGCATCTTGCCTATGCCGTTCGGCCATCGCTCATCCATATATATTTTTATGTACATATTCTTATTCATTCCTTTACACTTGTGTGTTTAAGGTAGTTGTTGTAAAATTGTTAGATTACTTGTTAGATATTACTGCATGGTTGGAACTAGAGGCATTTCACTACACTCGCATTAACATCTGCTAACCATGTGTATGTGACAAATAACATTAGATTTGATTTGACACCCCAGTGCCGACACCAGGGAAGTTGCTTTGGCTCAGAACACCTGTGTCACATCACTGCGACAACCGGGTCGGGGGCCTGTATCAGGTGATGGAACATACTCAGACAAGCCAGGTGCCCAACACACACACACACACACACACGCACGCACGCACACACACACACACACACACACACACACACACACACACACACACACACACACACACACACACACACACACACACACACACACACACACACACACACACACACACACACACACACACACACACACACACACACACACCCCACACCCCACACCCCACACCCCGCTGAGGCACAGTGAGAGCAGCTCATGATTAATAGCGCCCATAGAAGTGGGTCATCAACATCTTCTAATCCTACTAGTGAACATTAGTCTGAAATAGTGTTTTTCTTGGATGGATTCTGACGATGGCTGTGTCTTCTGTATTTCATCTCTAGACCCGACGTATGTGGGGGGATGTGGACATTGGAGCACAATGAGAGTTTTGATTTTAGCAGTGGAGAGAGAGTTGAAGGGAAGGGTGGGGGTGAAAGGGGAGATAGAAGGAGGGTGAGAGATGACAGGGGGGTAAAAGAGACAGAGAACATGTGCAGTGGGAATGCTAGACAGAGAAGGAGAGATAAAGGAATAGAACGAGACAGAGAAATAATATATAGAGAGATAGAGTGAAAGATAGCGGGAGAGGGATGACTTGACTGGTGTGATGGCAAAGACTCAAGTGTGCTAAGTGAGGCAGATTACCGTGGCCTGCTAAAATCTGCCTGCCTCTATAGTGTGAATTTGTGTGTGTCTCTTTGCCTCGAGTCCCTGTGCCCACTGAGGGACTGGTGTTGCCAAGTGATGCCCACAATCTCTGCCCATCGCAACAGAGTGACTCAACACCCTGCATGTCACATTTATATAACAGACAGGCTACTTACACACACACACACACACACACACACACACACACACACACACACACACACACACACACACACACACACACACACACACACACACACACACACACACACACACACACACACACACACACACACACACACACACACACACACACACACACACACACACACACACACACACACTCCAGAGAACACCACCCACCACTTGGCCTACAACAGAGCAGACTGGCTGTCTCAGAGTTGGCTATGACAAAACCGGCTGTGACAGACATTTGGGAGTAGTGGTGTTACGTGAAAAGAGGTCCCCTCACTACCCACTAGAATAGATTCTGTTGCTCTGAATACTTCAGCTCCCCTTAGGCTGATGTGTCTGGGGTGGTGTTGGTAGAGTAAAGTGTCTTGGGCTAGCTTGCTATAGTTTTCATCCCTTGTGATTGCTTACATTACAATTACTCAGTGGATTATGGACTGTGGATTTTCCCAACTGTTAACTGCCAACCACAGTATATTCGATTAATCCACAAGTGTGTATCATCCCCTCAGACAAACCTGAGGCTACGGCCGAGGACAGGAACAAGTACAAGACGTCCCACTATGACCTCCGCAGAGTCATCAAACGAGCAAAAGGACAATATAGGAACAATGTTCAATCACACTACACAGGCTCTGACGCCCGTCGCATGTGGCAGGGGCTACAGTCCGTTACAGATTTCAAAGGAAGGCCCAGCCGTGATGCCTCTCTACCAGATGATCTGAATGCATTTTATGCTTTGACAATTGCTGGTGTAGCGAAATGCTTGTGCTTCTTGCTCCAACAGTGCAGTAATATCTAACAAGTAATATCTAACAATTTACACAACATATACCCAATACACATGAAGTGACTAAGATACCGTGGAATAGTATAGAAAACAGTATATACATATGAGATGAGTAATGCCAGATATGTAAACATTAAGTGACTAAGATACCATAGAATAGTATAGAATACTGTATATACATATGAGATGAGTAATGAGTAATGAAGATATGTAAAAATTATTAAGTGACTATGATACCGTAGAATAGTATAGAATACAGTATATACATATGAGATGAGTAATGAGTAATGAAGATATGGACAAATAATTAAGTGACTATGATACCATAGAATAGTATAGAATAGAGGTCGACCGATTATGATTTTTCAACGTCGATACCGGTTATTGGAGGACCAAAAAAAGCCGATTCCGTTTAATCGGACAATTTTTATTTACATATACATATATATTTGTAATAATGACAATTACAACAATACTGAATGAACACATAAATAAAATATATTTAGTCTCAAATAAATAATGAAACATGCTCAATTTGGTTTAAATAATGCCGAAACACAGTGCTGGTAAGAAAGTAAAAGTGCAATATGTGCCATATAAAAAAACTAACGTTTAAGTTCCTTGCTCAGAACATGAGAAGATATGAAAGCTCAATATTCCCAGTTAAGAAGTTTTAGGGTGTAGTTATTATAGGAATTATGACGCGTGGACTATTTCTCTCTATACCATTTGTATTTCATATCCCTTTGACTATTGGATGTTCTAATAGGCACTTTAGTATTGCCAGCCTAATCTCAGGAGTTGATAGGCTTGAAGCCATAAAAAGCGCTGTGAAGCAAGCACTGCTAAGAGCTGCTGATAAACACAGTAAAGTTTGAATGAATGCTTACGAGCCTGCTGCTGCCTACCAGCGCTCAGTCAGATTGCTCTATTAAATATCAAATCATAGACTTAATTATAATATAATAAACACAGAAATACGAGACGTTGGTCATTAATATGGTCAAATCCGGAAACTATCATTTCGAAAAAAAACTTTTCTTCTTTCAGTGAAATACGGAACCGTTCCATATTTCATCGAACTGGCGGCAACCCTAAGTCTAAATATTGCTGTTACATTGTACAACCTTCAATGTTATGTCATAATTATGTATAATTCTGGGAAATTAGTTTGCAATGAGCCAACAACACAATTTCCCTAGTTATTATTGCTTAATAGCAGGTTTAAAAATATATACTTCTGTGTATTGATTTTAGGAAAGGCATTGATGTTTATGGTTAGGTACATTCGTGCAACGATTGTGCTTTTTTTGCGAATGCACTTTTGTTAAATCATCACCTGTTTGGCGAAGTAGGATTCAATGATAAATTAACAGGCACCGCATTATATGCAATGCAGGACAAATGAGTTAACCTCGTAATATCATCAACCATGTGTAGTTAACTAGTGATTATGTGAAGATTGATTGTTTTATATAAGATAAGTTTAATGCTAGCTAGCAACTTACCTTGGCTCCTTGATGCACTCATGTAACAGGTAGTCAGCATACTACACAGTTTCCTCGTGGAGTGCAATGTACTCGACCATGATCGGCGTCCAAAAATGCAGATTACATATTGTTATGAAAACTTGAAATCGGCCCTAATTAATCATCCATGCCAATTAATCAGTCGACCTCTAGTATACAATACAGTATATACATATGAGATGAGTAATGCCAGATATGTAAATCTTATTAAAGTGACTAGTGTTCCATTCCTTAAAGTGGCCAGTGATTCCTAGTCTATGCCTATAGGCAGCGGCCTCTAATGTGCTAGTGATGGCTGTTTGGCAGTCTAATGGCCTTGAGATAGAAGCTGTTTTTCAGTCTCTCGGTCCCAGCTTTGATGCACCTGTACTGACAGATGATGTGCTCTCCTCTCTCCCTCATAGACGCTTGTAAGTAATGGCCACTGTCCTCAGGTGAATGCGTGTACAGTAGGTGGAACAGATTGTGCTCAGGTGGACCTTCAGGCTGAACGGGTTTAGTCTTGGCCAGGTGGTGGGGTGGCAGGGGAGAGGGGAGAAGGATTACTGCCAAACCACTGTTTATGTCTCTGTAATGCCTATTTATGTCTCTTTACTTTTAGTCCAAGGAGTCAGACAGACACACACACAGACAGATAGACACACACAGACACACACACAAACAGACATCTGATCCGTTAAGGGGCAGTAATCATTCAGGATGAGGCCGGATTTCATTCTGGAGATGGTGTGGTGTGAAATGATTGGTACCTCCAACCGTCTGTTAACCTACAGTGTTTGCATGTGACATGTGTGTGTGTTTGCAGAACGTTTCAGAAGTCAGTATGAAGCACTAATGGCTAACATCAAGTTGATGGTGTTAGCTATTAGCACTTTCAACGCTCCCATACAGTGGCTGTACCACGCGGGCATGGCAGTCCCACAGAGCCTACCTTACTTAGACCACTCTAACACATACACACGCACACTTAAACACTCTCTTCTGCTCCGTTGAATAGAGTGTTAGAGTGCAGTGGGTATTTAGTGAGTCAGAGAGCGTCAGTCCCAGGTTTAATCCACTGGTTCCTGTTGGCGTGAAATACAGATGAAAGACAGGGATTAGCTAGGCAAGGTGAACACGGCAGGAGGGAGGGCTAGGGAAAAGAGCACACGGAATGCAGGAAGAAAGGGAGGACGGAAGATAGTATATCTGCAGGATTCCACCCATCTTGGAAGAGAATGCAGATGAGAAAAGTGGTTGTATCCCATATGGCACCCTATTCCCTACATAGTGCACTACTTTTGCCCAGAGCCCCATGGGCTAAAGTAGTGCACTTTATAGGTGAAAGGGTGCAATGTGGGACACTGCCTCCATCTTTTGTACAGAGCTAAATCCTCTTATTGATTCGCTAGATCAACCGCTGTCTTTTTCTCTTCATTAATCAGACTTTTCCGAAGAATCAGTCTTGGAGCGATCTGTTCAAAACCAGGCCAGTTCAGTGATAGTCCAAATAACTTCCATAAAAGGGAAATAGATAAAGGATTCACTGATATAATTGGTATTAATGAAAATACCAATGATAGGAACGGTGCCATTAATTAACGGTGCATTGGATTTTCTTATGGCTTGGATTGATACAAAAATATCTTTCTCTACCTACTACCTGATACCCTGTTCTCTATAGAACATGGTGCTAACGCTAGGTAATGCTAGCCCGCCCAGCAGATAGCGATCAGACACCAGCTATCTACAAACAGACAGATATCTGGCTGCATTTAATGCACTGCTAAAATGCACACACTCAATCAATAAACAATTATTTCTCTCTCTCTCTCTCGTGTAGATAAGCTGATGTTCTTTTACCCTCTACAAACACATGATATGTTTGTTTTTACAACAAACCAGTTTCATATCAGATGGGAGACAGACAGAAAGACTGACGGGCAGGCAGAGGCAGGCAAGCAGACAGACAGACAGACTTGAACAGGGCCTTGGAACTTAACTAAAGTACACTAAAAGCAAACCTCTTGCCCTCAATCAAAAGCCACTTCTCAGAAAAACCAACAATTTTATTAACAGCTCTTTCAAAGTGGTCTATCACATTAACATCCCCTCCCAGAGCTGTGAATTTATTTACTTAGCACGTGTGACAACCTGGAGAGCTTTCCTATCAAAACAAAATTATCCTAGTGCATCAATGGAATTCAGTGGCGTGTATTCATGAATGCCAAGGGAAGCTAAGCTTCCCCAAAACATATACAAAGAAAAAATGAAAAACCTCTAAAATAATTCATCTTTCGTCTCTCCGTGTTTTCAAAATGATCCTTACATTCGCAAGAGGCTGAATGTATCTCCGTGGAGAAAGCATCCAAGTGAGCGAAACAGCGCCCCTCTGTATCTGAATGTGTAGCCCATCTATCTGATGCTGTCTGGTCAAAAATAGTGCGACATTGTTGCCACCCGAAGCATTGAATGCAAGGATTTGGCCTCCCTTAATAAAAAAGTATAAAATAATATCCAATCAATGTTGAGCTAAACTGAGTGAGCTCAACTGTGAATGTTCCTGGTGCACCAAAAACAAGTGTCAAGGGAAGCCAGTTTGGATTTGGCTTCACACCAATCACATCACATCAAAAGCCAAACGTCATTGACCGAAAAAACTTGAATTGTTGCATTTCGTTGTGTTGTTGTCCTCAAGTGGCTTGCTAGCTAGCAAAAATGTGCCTTTTCCTAAATTTGCCATGGAGGGAGATAGGGATTTGGACTTGTGGGTACTTAATTATCCGTACTAGCCAATGATTATAAAGGCGATTTCTGATCCAACCATAAATTCATGCATTGTGCCCCTACATTGTGGTCCTGGCCTGAGAGGATGGAAGTTCAGTATGTAGCTAGATGTAGTAGGGTAATGTTAACTAGCTGGCTTATTGTTGCCCATGAAAGGAAGTTAGGCTAGGGAACAAGCATTTTAGCCAGGTAGCCTGAGACAACAAAAACTTAAAAGTGTGTACTGTATGACAGAGTAATAGACCGTTTTGTCAACATGAAAGAGAGAAGGATGGCATTGGTTGAGTCAAAACGTTTTTTTCTACATGTGTCTACATGTCTACGCATGCACACACAGAGAAATCAGAAATATGGACAGCCACATCATATTAACGTTGATTGGACTAAGTTGTTTTTGGAATCTTTTAGTTGTCACTGTATTTGACTAAGCATGGGTGATTTGATGATGTTGACGTTTTGAAGTTGAAATGATGCTAGAATAGTGGAGGCAACTATTGTTTTCTTTGCAACCTGCGGTAACTCTCCAAAGTTCTAAATCAATAGCTGTTTAGTAGTCCGAAAATGTCGTAAACATTAACTTGCTGGACCATGCTGTAGTTTATGTACAGTGGGTCAAAAAGTATTTAGTCAGCCACCAATTGTGCAAGTTCTCCCACTTAAAAAGATGAGAGAGGCCTGTAATTTTCATCATAGGTACACTTCATGACAGACAAAATGAGAAAAACAAATCCAGAAAATCACATTGTAGGATTTTTAAAGAATTTATTTGCAAATTATGGTGGAAAATAAGTATTTGGTCAATAACGAAAGTTTATCTCAATGCTTTGTTTATATACCCTTTGTTGGCAATGACAGAGGTCAAACGTTTTCTGTAAATCTTCACAAGGTTTTCACACACTGTTGCTGGTATTTTGGCCCATTCCACCATGCAGATCTCCTCTAGAGCAGTGATGTTTTGGGGCTGTTGCTGGGCAACACGGACTTTCACCTCCCTCCCAAGATTTTCTATGGGGTTGAGATCTGGAGACTGGTTAGGCCATTCAGGGACCTTGAAATGGTTCTTACGAAGCCACTCCTTCGTTGCCCAGGCGGTGTGTTTGGGATCATTGTCATGCTGAAAGACCCAGCCACGTTTCATCTTCAATGCCCTTGCTGAAGGAAGGAGGTTTTCACTCAAAATCTCACGATACATGGCCCCATTCATTCTTTCCTTTACACTGATCAGTCATCCCTGTCCCTTTGTGGAAAAACAGCCCCAAAGCATGATGTTTCCACCCCCATGCTTCACAGTAGGTATGGTGTTCTTTGGATGCAACTCAGCATTCTTTGTCCTCCAAACACGACGAGTTGAGTTTTTACCAAAACGTTATATTTTGGTTTCATCTGACCATATGACATTCTCCCAATCTTCTTCTGGATCATCCAAATGCTCTCTAACAAACTTCAGATGGGCCTGGACATGTCCCCCTGCTTAAGCCAGTACATGTCTGGCACTGCAGCATTTGAGTTCCTGGCGGCGTAGTGTGTTACTGATGGTAGGCTTTGTTATTTTGGTCCCAGCTCTCTGCAGGTCATTCACTAGGTCCCCCCATGTGGTTCTGGGATTTTTGCTCACCGTTCTTGTGATCATTTTGACCCCACGGGGTGAGATCTTGCGTGGAGCCCCAGATCGAGGGAGATTATTATTAGGAAATGGAAGACATACAAGACCACTCTTGTATGTCTTCCATTTCCTAATAATTGCTCCCATAGTAGATTTATTCAAACCAAGCTGCTTACCTATTGCAGATTCAGTCTTCCCAGCCTGGTGCAGGTCTACAATTTTGTTTCTGGTGTCCTTTGACAGCTCTTTGGTCTTGGCCATAGTGGAGTTTGGAGTGTGACTGTTTGAGGTTGTGGACAGGTGTCTTTTATACTGATAACAAGTTCAAACAGGTGCCATTAATACAGGTAATGAGTGGAGGAAAGAGGAGCCTCTTAAAGAAGAAGTTACAGGTCTGTGAGAGCCAGAAATGTTGCTTGTTTGTATTTGACCAAATACTTATTTTCCACCATAATTTGCAAATACATTCATTAAAAATCCTATAATGTGATTTTCTGGATTTTTTTTCTCATTTTGTCTGTCATAGTTGAAGTGTACCTATGATGAAAATTACAGGCCTCTCTCGTCTTTTTAAGTGGGAGAACTTGCACAATTGGTGGCTGACTAAATACTTTTTTTGCCCCACTGTAACTGTTTGTTGCATGCAATATGTTTTGTGGACTTCACCGGTTTTGTGATAAAACAAAGGTGTGGTAGAATTTACTCTGTCACTGTGTCTATTTATTGTCTCAGGGTCTATATAGGCCTATATCAGGGTCTGAGGCATTTACAGGTTTTAGAGCAAACGACACAATTATCACAACACATAGGTGTAATAGTCCTGTATGTGTAGCTGGTGTAGAGAGTGAGGCGCAGGACAGCAGAATTGAGTAATCAACGTATTTCCTCAAAATACAAAAAATACACAGCAACATAACGAGCCCACAAAAACGACCGACGTACAAAGAACAATCACTCAGAAACAAAACATGGGGAACAGAGGGTTAGATAATAAACAAGTAATTGGTTGAGTGAAGCCAGGTGTGAAAGACAAAGACAGAACAAATGGAAAATGAAAAAAAAAATGGATCGGCGGTAGCTAGAAAGCTGGTGACGGCGACCGCCGACCCCCGCCCGAACAAGGAGAGGGACCGACTTCAGCGGAAGGTTGACAATAGGTTGTATTATGTCTTCTTCCCCCCTGGCTTGGCTTCCCCTGTGCTTTCACCCACGCACCGCTACTGATGGAATTTGATATAATGTACGTCAAAAGCACACACTCACTTCAAATATCATATAATTTGTCGATTTACAATGTAAATGGAGTGTATTTTTCCCAAGATACTTCAACAGTCAAGCTTTGTAGACAATAGGTGTAGACCAACAGTGAAATGCTTACCCACGGTTCCTTTTCCAACAATGCAGAGTTAAAGATACATGTTCTATTTCGAGATGGAGGAAATATACTATGGTGTCCTGCAAGGACATTACCAGCACCACCACCCACAGGATGAACACAATGTTCTTTTGGATGGATGTAATTTAGCCATTCCAAATGCAAAATACACACACAACAAGCAGGCAATATCCTGTGGATGTGCTTTCATTTTGAGGCGATTTCATTTGTCAAGATTTGAACAGAAATATAATTACCTTGATAGCATCGTCTTCTTGCATCTACCCATGATGCAAAGCCTGCCTTTAAAATATCTACTGAGTGAGATCTTCTCCCAGGGGTGTTAAAATGTGTGTGTGTGTGTGAGTGTGCGTGCAAGGGCGTGCACGTGGGTGTGTGTGTGTGTGCAGCTTGAGTGTTACTGAGGAGGATACAGCGTGACTGTTGCATGCGTTTGATGCTCATCATGCCTGTCTGCTGATATGTTGTGACGATCATAGCATTTAGCTTTTAACCTGGAATGGGTTATCTGATGTGAGAGGTGGATGCAGGTCGTTGGTTTTGGCATTCTGACTTCAGTTCTGGAGTTTCCTGTGCTCCTGGTCTGTTTGTCTGCCCACAATACAGAGTGCTGGCATTTGTCCACAGTGAAGTCAAGAGGAAATGTTTTACCCCACTGTTCAATCCAGTTGTATTTAGGAAATAGCAGGTGGACATCCTGGAATATGAATGGAGAGATGAAGAGACTGACTGGCAGACGAAGCACAGGAGGAAGACATATGTGCGCGGGTCAGCTGTTTGTTCACCCGCACCTGCCCAGAATTGCTAATAACCAATCCGCAAACGCATGACGATATGTGATAAAGTGAAAATCTCAAGACTGCACCCGACCCGAACCCGCAAATATCGAAATGCGCTGTAGGCTACAGTCAGAGATGGCTGAACTATTTTTTTTTTGACAGGGGATGCAGGATTTTTTTGTTGTTGCCTAATTTAGAGATGTTTCTGCTTATAATTTTCAACATTTTGGTAGGCTATTTCTTATTCAACTTGTCTATAATTAGATACATGCAGCTTCTCTACTGTCGTTATACTGTATGTTGCCATAGGAGACTATTTAATAAACCTGTGCTCACCAGAACAATGTCATGAATGATAGAATGAACGCTTCAATCTAATTGACATCATTAAAGTTCTCTCTACTCATCTGCTTCTTTCACGGAGCAAAGACATTTAGGTGCCGGGGAGAAAATGCAATCACTCAACAACGTGTGCAAAATCCGTTTGAACGGTTGTAAGGATATAAAAAGCTGTGAAAACATGTTTCTGATAGGATTTCAGTTCGGCTTGGATGCATATTTTATGTGGTTGAAATACTAACGGCTCATTCACATTCTCTCAATCACTTCTCCACACCTGTTCCCGAGTCAAAATGTACATCTGGTGTATCATTTTACCGCAAGAAGTGCTTAATTCTGCAGCAGTTAATATTAAGACTATGTGAGAGGTTATAGACCTACAGTCAGTTTCCATTAACCATCGGAGCAGTAGGTTATCTTGTTGTGCCATAGGCCTATTTGAAGACCCCGTCTTGTGACTGTTGAATTGATGTAGCGCCTCACACACAACGTAACCGGCGCTGCTATCATCCTCTTTTATTACTGCTATCATCCTCTTTTACCACCGCTATCATCCTCTTTTATTACCGCTATCATCCTCTTTTACCACCGCTATCATCCTCTTTTATTACCGCTATCATCCTCTTTTACCACCGCTATCATCCTCTTTTACCACCGCTATCATCCTCTTTTACCACTGCTATCATCCTCTTTTACCACTGCTATCATCCTCTTTTACCACCGCAATCATCCTCTTTTACCACCGCTATCATCCTCTTTTACCACCGCTATCATCCTCTTTTACCACCGCTATCATCCTCTTTTACCACTGCTATCATCCTCTTTTACCACTGCTATCATCCTCTTTTACCACTGCTATCATCCTCTTTTTCCACTGCTATCATCCTCTTTTACCACCGCTATCATCCTCTTTTACCACCGGCTATCATCCTCTTTTACCACTGCTATCATCCTCTTTTACCACTGCTATCATCCTCTTTTACCACCGCTATCATCCTCTTTTACCACCGCTATCATCCTCTTTTACCACCGTTATCATCCTCTTTTACCACTGCTATCATCCTCTTTTACCACCGCTATCATCCTCTTTTACCACCGCTATCATCCTCTTTTACCACCGCTATCATCCTCTTTTACCACTGCTATCATCCTCTTTTACCACTTCTTTCCCAAACATGACTTTTCTGGGCCTCACTTCTATTTATTTTCAACTCTCCATTTCTCAGCGTTTGTTTATTGAATTAAATGACATTGCCCTTTTTGCCTCAGTGGATCAAACTTTTTCTGGCGATTGGTGCGTAGACTATTTGGTGCGTGTACAGTTAGACCCTAAAGCTTAGGCTTGCAACCTACATGTAGCCTATAGATATGAATTACACAATAATGCTACATTTATGGATTTGTTTATGCATTGTTTTGTCTTTATTCAACAAGACCGCCACCAATCCGCACTTCCTCCAAAAATATTTCATGACCCTTAACTCGCCCTCCCTGCGGATATAACCATGGGGACTGTGCTTTATGAGTCAACCCGCACATCACTAACGTATGATCAAAAGTCTATTTGGAGATTCGCAAGTGTGTCTGTCTCTGACTGTCTGTGTGTGGGAATCTCCTTGTGTTAAGTGTCCTGTTACCGGGCGGATTTACCTGGAACTGTACAAATCATACCTGGTATTGACTGCATAAACATAAACTCCCTTTGTTCTCTAATGCCAGTGCTTTATACAGGGAAGTTCTTCCCCCAGTATTTACAACACATGTCAAGATAGGCATCACAGGCATCATAGATCTTTATTGACACGAGAGCCCATCTTGAAATAATGTACACAATGTATGCAAGCCTTACAATTCAGTACTCTGGTTTAAACCCGCAGCCATTCCTTTGTGCCTTCCAATGAATGGAACGATGAGAAGAATGTTGCGTGCGTCCCAAATGTCACCCTACTCCTTATATAGTGCACTGCCGTTGAACAGAGCCCAATGGGAACTGGTCAGAAGTCGTGCACTATATAGGGAGTAGGATGCCATTTTAGACAGACCCTTGTATTTTTCATCTGTGCTTACGTTACACATTATAAGGCATTATGTAGCATATGCTGTAAGAATGTAAAATGCAGCATGGTCAACAGTATATTAGTAATTGAGCAATACACTGACATTTTTATAGGAGAGACCATAAAAGGCCCAGTTACTCAAGAAGCATAATAAACTTCGTATGCTTAGATTTTTCTATATTCTTTGTAATAGGGAACAGGCTTCGAGTTTCCCTCTTAGTTTTTACGATGGCGAGTGCCACTGGCACTGACATACAGTATCAATCTAATGCATCTATGTGCTCTTTGACTAAGTGAGCGTCTCTTACATGGACAAGTACGCATGGGCGCACAGCAGGCAGGCAGGCAGGCACACACACACACACACACACACACACACTGGCTAGCCCAGTTCCCACTTTTCCCCCGGCTTTCCCGTTCACCCCTACGGCCATAGCTCTGTCTCCACCAATCCCATCCTCACCCACCCCATCCCAGACGCTCTCCTCTTCCTGCCAAGTGTATGTCAGGGCCTAGAGAGGCCCAGCGTAGCTATGAGTTACAGCTATCCAGCCTCCAGACCCATCCATCAGCCCTTCATTAAAACCCAAATCACTTTTTTTCACTCACAGTCTCCTCTCTCTCTCTCTTCTCCCCGGCCCAACAAGTGCCATGTCTCACAATGTTTCTGCCCGCACAATTCATTAGACAGAGGCCTGTTGTTAAGAGAGTGCTGCTGTCTGTCTGTAGCCCTGCTCAGATTTGAATAAGCCTTTTATTAATGGTATATTTAGCTTCCCTAGGATGGAAGGGGCTCATTAGAAGGGCTGTGTTTCCTATTGGGGATGAAGAAGAGCAAGGCAGACAGTGAGTATAGGCAATTAGGCATACACCTGAAGGAAGAGGGAGAGGATGGCAGCGATAGAGGAACGGAGAGAAGGCAGAAAAAGACTGAGGACCAAGAGAGGAGAGGAGGCAGAGAAGGAATGAGGACCAAGAGAGGAGAGGAGGCAGAGGAAGGAAGAGAGAAAGGGTAGAGAGAGACACGGGTTGCCGGCGCTGTCTGTTGAATTAAGCTCTTTAATGGCCTTTTCCTGTTCCTTTGTGTTGCCGCTATCTGGCTAGCCGGGTTTTTCACCAAGTACAATGGGACACAAAGAGACGCGGCCACCGCTCTTGCCGGCTCTGTCTTGTAAGTCATTTCAGTCGGCGTCTGCAGATTGGAGCTGAGGCGGCACGACTGGAATGTTCAACGGAGCCCTGGCCCCATTCTCCGCAGTGGGAAATTATGTCTCCATTGTGGCTCAAAGGCAGACAGTAGCTTAAAATGAACACGGCAACAATGTAAAGGCCAATACCTCCGCTAAATTGCCCAATATACCCTTGTGTGTTATACAACACTCTCTCTGTTAGTCTACTCTTAAAACTATTCTCCCAAAAGACTCCCGAGTCATTTATTTCCCGATTAAAGCGGCGTAAGCTGTAATTGTCTTAGCGCTGGACTGACTAGCCGTATGATTGCTGTAAACGAATGGGACTGCCTTTATGCCGTCGATAAGCTCGATAGGCCCGTATGTTATTGATTTCTGGAACAATGCACGGTAGCTCAGAGCCAATTGCTTTTCTAGTGCGGTTGTTACTGTATACAATCCGACTTGCAGACTACCTGGGGGTCATTAGGTCAATCGAGTGAATAGTGTTTATTCGGGCACTGTATTTATGGGCACTATGGATTTATATAATGCAGGTTTATATTGCTTTTTGGTTAAAGGTCAAGGAAGACTAACAGTCACAGTGTTTCAGGCTTTTAATTTAAGTGGTCTTAGCTCATACTCTGCCTCAGACCCATTCTTCGCCAATTCTGAAACGTTTCCCATCAGTTTTGCCCAGTTCATTGCTGCACTGAGTAGTTCTTTTGTTATTGGCTACGGAGACCTTTTTATTTCTCCAGTTGGCTTCACTCATTCCATGAAATATGACATATGACCTTTTCCTCTGGTAAGTGTAATGTGTACCACAGGGACAGCAGCAGGAATGTAGGAGTCATGAGTTGACTTGTGAGAGGAGTAGGAGGCAGGCGGGGTCACTGTTATTCTTTCTTTGAGTTTGACTTACAGTACCAGTCAAATGTTTGGGCACACCTACTCATTCAAGGGTTTTTCTTACATTTGTACTATTTTCTACATTGTAGAATAATAGTGAAGGCATCAAAACTATGGAATAACACATATGAAATCATGTGGAAACCTAAGAAGTGTTAACCATATATTTGAGATTCTTCAAAGTAGCCACCATTTTCATTGATGACAGCTTTGCAACCTCTTGGCATTCTATCAACCAGCTTCATGAGGATGCTTTTCCAACAGTCTTGAAGGAGTTCCCACTTATGCTGAGCAATTCTTGGATGCTTTTCCTTCACTCTGCGGTCCAACTCATCCCAAACCATCTTAATCGGGTTGAGGTCAGGTGATTGTGGAGGCCAGGTCATCTGATTCAGCACTACATCACTCTCCTTGGTCAAATAGCCCTTACACAGCCTGGAGGTGTGATTTGGGTCATTGTCCTAATGAAAAACAAATGATGGTCCCACTAAACACAAACCAGATGGGATGGTGTATCGCTGCAGAATGCTGTGGATGCCCTACTGGTTAAGTGTGTCTTTAATTCTAAATCAATCCCAGATAGTGTCACCAGCAAACCACCCCCACACCATCACACTTCCTCCTCCATGCTTCCCGGTGGGAACCATACATGCAGAGATCATCCGTTTACCTACTCTGCGTCTCACAAAGACACGGTGATTGGAACCAAACATCTCACATTTGAACTCATCAGACCAAAAGACAGATTTCCACCGGTCTAATGTACATTGCTCGTGTTTCTTGGCCCAAGCAACTCTCTTCTTCTTAGTGGAGTGCTTCTGTAGTGGTTTCTGCAGCAGAGGTAACTCTGGGTCTTCCTTTACTGTGGTGGTCCTCATGAGAGCCAGTTTCACCTGATCATTTTTTTTCACAACAGAACTGATTGGCTCAAATGCATTAAGAAGGAAAGAAATTCCACAGATTTACTTTTAACAAGGCACACCTGTTCATTGAAATGCATTCCACCTCATGAAGCTGGTTGAGAGAATGCCAAGAGTGTGCAAAGGTGTCATCAAGGAAAAGGTTGGCTACTTTGTTTAACACTATTTTGGTTACTACATGATTCCATATGTGTTATTTCATGTCTTCACTATTATTCTACAATGTAGAAAATAGTAAAAATAAAGACAACCCTTGAATGATCAGGTGCGTCCAAACTTTTGAATGGTACTGTAGCTAATACCCCCCCCCAATAGACACAAACACACACGGGAACACACACACACACACACACCCTGCACATCCTCAGGAGAAGTCATCGAGAAGCAGTATATGAGGCAGTGGGTTTTCCCTCCCTGTGTTGGTTCAGCACCCGTGTCAACAGGCCTCTTTTCAAAGCTGTGCTAACACACACACACACACACACACACACACACGCACATACACACACACACACACACACACACACACACACACACGCACACACACACACACACACACACACACACACACACACACACACACACACACACACACACACACACACACACACACACACACACACACACACACGAGTCTGACAATGAGTTCCTATCGATCTCTCACTGCTCCAGACTAAAAAAACAGATCGGCGGTCAGAACAAAGGTTCATCTGACCAATGAGTCTCCTCCATGGCGCTGTCGTCGGGTAGGAGGGTGTGACTAGGAATAGGCCAGGAGGAATGAACAGAGATGGACTCAACAAAATGTAAATGGAAGAAGATGATAGCAGAGGGGGCACAGGAGAGTAAGAAGAGGAGAAGACAAGAGAAGACAAGAGAAGAGAGCTGAAGAGGAGGTGAAAGGTGGCTGGGCTGTAATTTGTTTTGGATCTTTTCCTCATCTCTGTGTCTGAGTCAGGCTGTGGTTCAGTGTTTCTGGGCCAGGCACCCAGAGGAGAGAGCAGTTCACCTCTGGCCTATACTGCTGAGCCTACTGAGTCTACCGTCTGGTTCCAGTCCAAACACATCTACTCCTTAAGCCGGTTGCTCCACCATCCCCTTCTATGTGTGTGTGTGTGTGTGTGTGTGTATGCTCCTCCGTCCCCTACTGCGTGTCTGCCCTACCATCCGCTCGTGTTTGTGTGTGTGTGTGTGTGTATGCTCCTCCGTCCCCTACTGCGTGTATGCCCTACCATCCGCTCGTGTTTGTGTGCACCGTCATCCCTGCCCGCCTCCCGTCGTTTACCAACATGAAATGCCAGTTGGATGCTAGCTACCATCACCATGACACCATCACTCCTGCTAGAATGGGTCCCCTTTGTTTGTTTGAAATACACACTCTGGCAACAGCTTCAGTTCCCTCTCTTTTCCCCTTCATTCTAGCAGGTGACAGATCCAGTACACGGCGAGGCGTTAAACTGGATACAGGGTAGCAAAACATTTTGCAACTGAACAAGAAATCACACGTTTCGTATTAGACATGTTCCACTTGTCCCTCCTTGTTTCGTTCCATTGTCTTCTGTTCAGTGTCAAAGGAACACATGCCAGTGCTCAGTTGGAAGAGAGTTAAACAGTGAAGTTCCCTCGCTTAGCATATTTCGGATTAGCATATTTGTCTTCTGATAAACCCCGTATTGGTAGGCCGGATATTTTGCAAGGATTCATGGCTTATGAGTGTGCCAGCCTTATTTGTGGCTTCCTACAGATTATCCGTGTGCACTTGGAGTTCAAGTGATGGGAGAGAGAAAGAAAGAGGGAGAAAAGAGAGCGAGAGAATGAAAAGGTGACTGGTGCATCACGGTCAGGTTGACTTGATGAGGTCATAGGTCATACAGCTCCGTGACACTGTTCACTCAGGACCCATTCAATCTGGTCGTTCAGGGTCGAGGGCCAGATCGTTGATTCAGTTGATATTCGAGTTTTATTTTTTGTATGCTGTCTCTAACCTTCAAAGATTTTGTTTCAGATTATTGAAGTAAGAATAGTGTTTGATTCAATTCTCTGCATTCTTGATTCGATGTAAATACATTTTCTTGATTCTTGATTCCAAGTCTCTCGATTTTCCCATTATCTAGGCTGCTTTCTCTCTGATCTGTAATTCAACACACACACGCACACGCACGCGCACACACAAACACACACACACACACACACACACACACACACACACACACACACACACACACACACACACACACACACACACACACACACACACACACACACACACACACACACACACACACACACACACACACACACACACACACCAACAAACAGATGACTTAGCTGATCAGTGTAGCCAACAGCCACAGTAGTGCTTGACGTCTGGCCTAGAAAACAGACCCAAATGCCATTGCTGTCAACTGAGACTGCCTGTAACAAGCTGAGCAGCTTTCTCCAAGGCCCCCGCGGCCCACAAAGCTGTAGTCAAGCCAAGGCTAACCGTAGGCACTCAGGCAATATCCACAGGCACCCGTGTCGGCGGGAAGTGGTAGCCTGTAGGACCCAGCTGCTAAAACCAAGTCACAGCCATGTATTCAGACATTTTTTGAATCCCTCCATTTTGTATCATTGCTGTTGTTGTTTAGCAGTCGCCAGAGCGCCCATTGTGTTCCATGGGGTGAGGAGAAACTGAGGCTTGACAGTGGATCTAAAGATGAGCTGAGGAGCCGTTCGTTTCTGATTCCCTGTGTAAAACACCTCACGGTTAGCCTCTCCCAGTCAAAGGTGTGCCTGCGAGGGAAACTAGAGGAAACTAAAGGCTTTGAGGTAATGTCAAAATGAGTCAAAATGTGACACCATGCCCCCTGTGTTACAACACCAACATGGCAAAAGCTGCTGAGCTGCCTTGTTAAACATCAACTACACACACAATTATACTCAGGCGCAAGCATACACACACATGAATTATTGCAGAAGGCCCCCCCCCCACACACAAATACACAGGTACAAATACACAAAGAAAAGCATTTTTGGGTGCTTTAAAATAACATCTAATTCATCAGAAATACCATGTGTCAGGATTTGGCCAGGGTGGTTCCGGGTTTTGGTCAGTAGATGTCCCCATTGTGCTTTTTGTCCCTATGTTTTTCCCTTGATCCCCATTATTATTTGCACCTGTGTCTCGTTTCCCCTGATTGTATTTAAACCCTTTGTTTCCCTCAGTTCTGTGCTCTGTGTTTGTATGTTAGCACCCTGCCCTAGTGTTCTGTGTGCTCTTGTCGATTCCGGGTGAAGTTCTTGTGGTATTCTGTTTTTTGTTTTTGTTTATTTTTTGGTGAGTTTCTTTTGAGGTCTTTTTGTGTTTTTCCTACCACCTTTTGGATTTGCCATTTTTTGTATTTAAGGATTTTTCTTTATTAAATACACCGTCTTAAGTACTGCTGTGTCTGCCTCATCTTCTGGGTTCTGCTGTCTATTCGTGGCTCAGTTGGTTAAGTGACTGTTTCTCACTCCGGAGACCCAGGTTCGAAACCGGGTCCTGACACCATGTAGACATTGTTAATGTTGTAAATGGCAAACTTCCTCGAACTAGAATAGAAAGAAGAGTGGGAGGCCCCGGTGCACAGGGGCGGAGCCAGAGGGGTGTCCGGGGTGGCATTGGACACCCCTGACATCTGATTTGCCACCCCAAAATGTAATTCGCTACTGGCAGTTTGATGCTGATTGACATCTCATTTCACCTCTTGTTGAAAGAAGCATTTATTTTGACGGTCGGCGGCGCATTTTTCAAATCGAGAATGAGGAAGAGAGAATATTAACGTTGGTTGTGAGATACAGAAGAATAAGAACATACAGAAGAAGAGAGAACATTTCCACAGCTCCACAAGCTCTTTTCGCACTTCATCGACGTCGACGTCTACGTCTACGTCATTGGCGCCCGAGGAGCAGTTGTTGTTACGGGGGATAACAGCCTTGCTCAACAGGAGTCAACCAGTAAAGTGATCTTGCGAGCTCTTTCCCAACAGTGCAGGAATACAAGTAATAAGACACTGTGCCTTCAGGAAGCATTCGGACCACTGGACTTATTCCACATTTTGTTGTGTTACAGCCTGAATTCAAAAGGGGTTACATTCATTTGTGTCTCTCACCCAACTACACGCAATACCCCAGAAAGTAAAGACATGTATTTAGAAATGTATTGAAAATTAAATACTGAAATATCTCATTTAAAATATATTATTCACACCGCGGACTCAATACTTTGTAGAAGCAACTTTGGCAGCTGTGAGTCTTTCTGGGTAATTTACAGACCTGGTTTGCCCATTATTCTTTTCAAAATTCTTCAAGCTCTGTCAATTGGTTGTTGATCATTGCTAGACAACCATTTTCAGGTCTTGCCATAGATTGTCAAGTAGATTTAAGTCAAAACTGTAACTCGGCCACTCAACTGTAACACTCACAGTCTTCTTGATAAGCAACTCCAGTGTAGATTTGGCCTTGTGTTTTAGGTATTGTCCTGCTGAAAGGTGAACTCATCTCCCAGTGTCTGGTGGAAAGCAGACTGAACCAGATTTTCCTCTAAGATTTTGGCTGTGCTTAGCTCCATTAGATCTATTTTTTTATCCTGAAAAACTCCCCAGTCCTTAACAATGACAAGTATACCCATAACATGATGCAGCCACCACTTTGCTTGAAAATATCAAGAGTATACTCAGTAATGTGTTGTATTGGATTTGCCCCAAACATAACACTTTGTATTCAGGACTTAAAGTAAATTGCTTTGACACATTTTATGCAGTATTACTTCAGTGCCTTGCAAACAGGATGCATGTTTTGGAATATTTGCATTCTGTACAGTCTTCCTTATTTTCACTCTGTCAATTAGGTTAGTATTGTGGAGTAACATTGTTGATTTGTCCTCAGTTTTATCCTATCAAAGCCATTAAACTCTTTAACTGTTTTAAAGTCACCATTGGCCTCATGGTGAAATCCCTGAATTCCTTTCCTTCCTCTCCGGCAAATGAGTTAGGAAGTAAGCCTGTATCTTTGTAGTGACTGGGTGTATTGATACACCATCCAAAGTGTCATTAATAACTTCACCATGCTCAAAGGGATATTCAAAGGGTTATGCTTTTTGATTTAAAAAAATGTGTACCCCTCTACCAATAGGTGGCCTTCTTTGCAAGGCTTTGGAATACCTCCCTGGTCTTTGTGGTTGAATCTGTGTTTGAAATTCACTGCTCGACTGAGGGACCTTACAGATAATTGTATGTGTGGGGTAGAGAGATGGGGTAGTCTTTTACAAATCATATTAAAAGCTATTATTGAACACAGAGTGATTCCATGCAAATTATTATGTAACTTCTGAAACACATTTTTACTCCTGAACTTATTTAGGCTTGACATAATGAAGGGGTTGAATACTTAGTGACATTTCAGCTTTTCATTTTAAATTAATTGGAGAAAAAAAATCTGAAAACATACAGTGGCAAGAAAACGTATGTGAACCTTTTGGAATGACCTGGATTTCTGCTTAAATGTGACATTAATTTGGTCTGATCTTCATCTAAGTCACTTAAACTAATAAACTAACTAACTATTAAACTAATAACACACAAATGATTGAATTTTTCTTGTCTATGTTGAATACACTGTGACACAGTCACAGTGTAAATTGGACATTTTATGTGAACCCCTAGGCTAATGACTTCTCCAAAAGCTAATTGGAGTCAGGAGTCAGCAAACCTGGAGTCGAAAACAATGAGACGAGTTTTGAGATTTTGTGTAGAGCTGTCCTGCCCCATTAAAAACACTCACAAGAAGCATTGCCTGATGTGAACCATGCCTCGAACGACTGTAAACTATGGTGGAGGGAGCGTCATGGTTTGAGGCTGCCTCAGGGCCTGGACAGCTTGCTATAATCGACGGAAAATTGTTTTAACAAAATTTATCAATACATTTTGCTGGAGAATGTAAGGCCATCTGTCCCCAATTGAAGCTCAACAGAAGTTAGGTGATGCAACAGGAAACAACCCAAAACACAGAAGTAAATCAACAACAGATGAAAATACGCCTTCTGGAGTGTCCCAGTCAGTCCTGGCCTCGACCCGATTGAGAAGCAGTGGCAGGACCTCAAGAGAGCGGTTCACACCAGACATCCCAAGAAGATTGTGTAACTCAAACAGTTTTGTAAAGATGAATGGTCCAAAATTCCTCCTGACCGTTGTGCAGGTCTGATCCGCAACTACAGAAAACGTTTGGTTGAGGTTATTGCTGCCAAAGGAGAGTCAACCTGTTATTAAATCCAAGGGTTCACATACCTTTCCCACCCTGCACTGTGAATGTTTACTCGGTGTGTTCAATAAATACATGAAATACGTAGAATTGTTTGTGTGTTATTAGTTTAAGCAGACTGTGTTTGTCTATTGTTGTGACTGTTGTGAGATACAATTTTAGGACTAATTTATGCAGAAATCCAGGTAATTCTGAAGGGTTCACATTCGTTTTCTTGCCACTGTAATTCCACTGTGACATCACGGGGTATTGTTTGTAGGCCAGGGACAGCAAAAAAATTATACATTTAATCAATTTTAAATGCAGGCTGTAACACAACAGTGACTGGTAGCAGGATAACTATAATAATAAATATAATAATCAATATAATCAACATAGCAGCAGTGTAAGTGGTTGAGTGTTTATGTGTGTGAGTGCATGTGTGTGGCGTAAGTAGTGAGTGTGGGTGTATAAACGTGTCAGTGGAGGTGTGTGTGTCTGAGCAGGTGGAGACCTATGGATGAGCATAGAGTCAGTGCAGGTAGCTCTAGACAGTAGTTCAACAGTCTTATGGCCTGGGGGGGTAGAAGCTGTCATGGAGCCTGTTGGTCCGAGACCTGATGCTCCGGTACCGCCTGTCAGACGGGGGCAGAGAGAACAGTCTATGTCTCGGGTGACTGGAGTCTTTGGCAATTTTTCGTACCTGTCGCTGCTATTATAGCAGGCAGTTAGTACTGTTGACTGTTGAATAACTTCTCCAGAGATTGCTGTAAGCTCCTTGGTGTGTATGAGAGAGCTCTGGTGATTTTGTGCCGGTGTCTGAGTGAGCGTCTACCCTCAGGAGGCCATTAGCAGACTGTGAGTGGGTGTGTGAGGGAGAAAGTGTGTGTGTGTGTGAGAGTTTGTGTGTGCGTCCGTGCTTGTGTGTGCGTGCATGCATGCTTGTAGGTGTGTGTGTGCGCTTGCATGTGTCTCTGTGTGTGTGTGTGTGTGTGTATGTGTGTGTGTGTGTGTGTGTGTGTGTGTGTGTGTGTGTGTGTGTGTGTGTGTGTGTGTGTGTGTGTGTGTGTGTGTGTGTGTGTGTGTGTGTGTGTGTGTGTGTGTGTGTGTGTGTGTGTGTGTGTGAGAGAGAGAGTTTGTGTGTGCATGTGTCTCTGTGTGGGTGTGTTTCTTCCAGCTTGTATGTTGAGCAAATATATCACAAGGTGCTTCATATCCGTATCAATTATCATTTGTAATGTAAACTGCAGATGGAACACATCCTAGATACTACTTGTTCCCCTGGGGACTAGTTAGCCCACATCCCAGGACAGCTGGCTAGATAGAACCATGTTTAGACGTTACACAAACACAGGTAAGAGATTGCTTCTTCTTCTTAAGCTCCTATTCTCTTTGTCTTATCTCTATTTCTCCCCGTCTCACCCTGTCTCTCACTCTTTCTCTGCCTCTCTTATTCCCTTGCTTCTCTAGACTGGATCTCTCTCTCCATCTTCCTCCTCGCTCTCCACTCTGTTTGGGGTGCAGCATGTCCTGGTATGTTTCTGTGATGTTGTTGATGGGTCTCTGGTTGCTGCAGTCCTCTGGGGCTGAGACCCTGGAGCATTGAGATGTGTGTTGTGGTAAGGAGAGAGGGCCCTGGGGGTGATGCTCACTGAGCTCTGTGTGTGTGTGTGTGTGTGTGTGTGTGTGTGTGTGTGTGTGTGTGTGTGTGTGTGTGTGTGTGTGTGTGTGTGTGTGTGTGTGTGTGTGTGTGTGTGTGTGTGTGTGTGTGTGTGTGTGTGTGTGTGCGTGTGTGCGTGTGGACTGGAGCTAACAAGCTCCCTGAGGTGGAGTGTGACATACAGGCACGCAGACATGCACACACATTGCTAATGGTTAGGGTATCCAGGGTTTAAAGTACTTACTGTGGTCTGTCTCTCATTCACACTGGCCTAGCCACACAGTCCCGCTGGTACACAGAGCGCTAGGTCTGGGAATACACGACACAGGCCTACAGCAATTACCTGTATGTCACTTCGTTGGCCAAGGGAGGGTAAAGCTAAATTGATTCCACTGAGTGCGTTGTGACTGTACGAAGCCATCTCAGAGAATAACAGCGTTCTACCGAGTGACACGCTCACACCTACATATTACTGTTAAATTGTCTAAGCCACACACTCAATTTGGGCTTAGCGCCTCACGGGCCCCACAAGCCATGGCGATAATTCTACTTTGATTGAAATGCAGTCTTCGCTGACGTTCAAGGTTATTCGAGGTCGTCCGTTTACTGCCTGAACAGAAATGAAAAGGAGAGTGAGGACCAGAAGGTCAGACGCTCAAGGCCTTGTTCTCAGCCAGTGGGAAATATTAAAAGAGTCTCAAGTCAATTTTGTGTTGCATCCAAACATGGTTAACAACACGGTTTAATTACATTGAAATCACTACAGAGGAGGCTGCATGCCCCAATGCAACGTTTTCTTGCTTGCTGTGGTACATTGGTTGCCTTCTGTATTCTTGAGGGGAACGAGCTTTGACAGTAGGAATATGTACTTAGTTTTTGTAATCTGCCTGCGGATCAGTTTTATGGATTAGTTTTTGCTCTCTATCCTCTTTAAATTACTCTTGCTCTCCTTTTCACTTTCTCTCTCTCTCTCTCTCTCTCCCTCTGTTAGTTCTCTCTCCCCCTCTCCTTTTTTTCTCTTCTCTCTCCATGTTAATGCCACCCAACGTTTTAAGTCAGACTCATAAGCTCTGCCAATGGAGATGGCAGAATGAACAGCTGTGGACTGTGTGAAATCTGTAGATAGCTCCGTTTGTGGTTAGTCTCTGGGCCACAGCTCTGTTGTTTGTGTGTAGTGTGAGTGTCTGCTTGGAAAGGTTAGCTAAAGTGAAAAATAAGATGGGAGTCTCTCTCTCGCTCTCTCTTGTGATAGTTATCTGTGTTTGGCAGTGTCACTGTGTGACAGGGAAGGGCAGTTAGATGCATCTATCTCTTAACCCTCTGACCTTCGGTGTTTATATATACTGAAGAAAAATATAAATGCAGCATGTAAAGTGTTGGTCCCATGTTTCATGAGCTGAAATAAAAGATCCCAGAATTGTTCCATATGCACAGGTGTGGCATATCAAGAAGCTGATTACACAGCATGATCATTACACATTTGCACCTTGTGCTGGGGACAATGAAAGGCCACTCGAAAATGTGCAGTTTTGTCACACAACACAATGCCACAGATGTCTCATGCATGCTCTGCAGGAATGTTAACCAGAGCTGTTAAATGTTACATGTTCTACCATAAGTCGCCTCCAATGTCGTTTTAAAGAATTTGGCAGTACTTCCAACCGGCCTCACAACAGCAGACCACGTGTAACCACGCCATTCCAGGACCTCCACATCTGCCTTCTTCACCTGCGGGATCGTCTGAGACTAGCCGACCGGACAGCTGATGAAACTGAGGAGTATTTCTGTCTGTAATAAAGTTGTTTTTTGCGGGAAAACTCATTCTGATTTGCTGGGCTTGGCTCCCCAGGCGGTGGACCCCAGGCAGGGGACCTGGCTCCCAAGTGGATGGGCCTATGTCCTCCCAGGACCACCCATGGCTGCGCCCCTGTCCAGTCCAGTGAAATCCATAGATTAAATAATGAATTTATTTAAATTGACTGATTTCCTTATATGAACTGTAACTCAGTAAAATCATTACTGGACTGGACTGGGAATACAGATATGCATCTGTTGGTCGCAGATAGATACCTTAAAAAAAGGTAGGGGCGTGGATCAGAAAACGAGTCAGTATCTGGTGTGACCATCATTTGCCTCATGCAGAGCGACATATCTCCTTTGCATAGACTTGATCAGGCTGTTGATTGTGGCCTGTGGTATGTTGTCCCACTCCTCTGCAATGGCTGTGCGATGTTTCTGTCAATTGAGAGTACACGTAAATCCAGAGCATCCCAAACATGCTCAATGGGTGACATGTCTGGTGAGTATGCAGGCCATGGAAGAATTGGGACATTTTCAGCTTTCAGGATCCTTGCAACATGGGTCTGTGTATTATCCTGCTGAAACATGAGGTGATACCAGGGGGGGGGTGAATGTCACGACAATGGGCCTCATGATCTTGTCACAGTATCTCTGTGCATTCAAATTGCCATTGATAAAATGCAATTGTGTTCATTGTCCGTAGCTTATGCCTGCCCATACCATAAGCCCACCGCCATGGTGGGCACTCTGTTCACAATGGCACTCTGTTCACCATGGCACTCTGTTCACCCTGGCACTCTGTTCACCACTTTGACATTAGCAAATCACTTGCCCATATAATGCCATACACGTGGTCTGCGGTTGTGAGGCCGGTTGGACGTACTGCCAAATTCTCTAAAACGACATTGGAGGCGACTTATGGTAGAAAAAATGAACATTAAATTCTCTGGCAACAGCTCTGGTGTACAATTGCTAACTCACTCAAAACTTGAGACATCTGTAGCATTGTGTTGTGTGAAAAAACTGCACATTTTAGAGTGGCCTTTTATTGTCCCCGGCACAAGGTGCACCTGTGTCATGATCATGCTGTTTAATCAGTTTTTCCTATGCTACACCTGTCAGGTGGATGGATCATATTGCGAAGGAGAAATGCTCACTAACAGGGCTGTAAAACAAATCTGTGCACAACATTTTGGAAAAATAAGCTTTTTGAGCGAATGAAAATGTTTGGGGGTCTTTTATTTCAGCTCATGAAACATGGGACCAACACTTTACATGTTGCGTTTATAGTTTTGTTCAGTATATAAAAAAACCCAGCCAAGCGAATCACAGAGGGTCATCTGTGACACACACACATAACACAGTCCCCCCTCCCTTTCACTTTGTCTCTCTCAATTCAATTCAAGCGGCTTTATTGGCATGGGAAACATGTGTTAACATTGCCAAAGCAAGTGAGGTAGATAATATACTCTTTCTCTCATACTTTATACCCACATAGACAGACATGCTCTGTTTCTCTCTCACTCCACACACTACTGTGCAGCATGTAATCCTGAAATTGACACACACACATTCGCACACACACACACACACACACACACACACACACACACACACACACACACACACACACACACACACACACACACACACACACACACACACACACACACACACACACACACACACACACACACACACACTTCCATTACTAATGATGATCATCATTGTTTCAATCAGAGGCCTGCAGTGAGAAGAGAGGTAATTGAGATGACATCGACGTGTTTACTCAGCACTATTTCCTGCTCTGGTCGTAACAAAGACACTGTAACTCACCCAGGATAACCCATCAAGTACGGTTCACTGCCCCCAACAGCCTTACGCAATGGGCTCTTGGAGTAGTGTGTGGGTATGCGTATGTGTGTGTGTGTCAGTTTGAGCAGAACCTGCTGTGTAGTTGCAGTGATGAGAGGGTCAAACTGAGGTTAACCACTCTAGTTCCATTGTCATGTTCTCCATGCCAGCTCTCCAAAATCAACATGAGGTTGGACTTTCAGAGTCATGCTTATTCTCTACATATGTGACCCATCACCTTGATTCGGTCTTATGTAGCAAAATTTGAAAATGTGTTTTTAAGGAATTAAGGAACAATGGGAAAGTAATTCTGCTTTGAAAGTTAATGAACTTGTAACCCCACTTTTGTGAAAATGGTCCTTGAATGTTTTAGTACACCTATTGGAGAGCTCCTCTTTGTCTACACCCATTGAGAATCGTTCACACCCTCTTAAGCCTTAGCCACAACCATCTATTTAAGGATTCACATGTGAGGCCATGTGCTAAACAGAGTGAGTAAGGTAGTGTATTGTAGTAAACAACCAAAGGTTTCAAGACTAAAAGTGGTGAAAGTAGTAGCAAAAAAAATGCACTATCTAGTCCTTGGCCTTTTTGTACATTCAATTTGCAGTAAATGCTTTAGCTAGCTAGATTCTACATCCACTATTTCCCAAGACGACAGCCTGGTTTTCTCAGGAATCCCTAAAACATTAAACAACACGAATTACAATTTCATACTCATGTCATAACACTAGCTAGCTAGCTGGTTAATGTTAGCTAGTTAATGTTAATGGTTAATGTTTATGTTAGCCTATTCCTCTCAATTGTACATTTTTTGCTTGACTCGTTATGACATTATAATTACTTACATTTGCTTTTGTCAGCCATCTTTGCTGAATAAAGTCAACAGGGACGGGTGGCTCACGTCAATTTCGTCATTGGAACCACACGATATGATGATTGGTCATGTAAAAACCTTGGGACCCAAAATGCATAAAGAGTGCTCTAACTCCCCAAGGGGACGCTGGGTACCTCTAAGTCCCACGGTGTAGGCTCACGACTTTTAAAGGAGGAACCACCCATGCATCACTTTCGCAGTTCTCCATTATATAATCGTGCTAGATTGCAGACCAATCCGAACTCATCTCTCGGCACGCCCAGCCCATCCATTATCTCAGCCAATCATGGTTAGCGGGAAGGTTTCTGCCTTTTTCTGTGGCTAAACCAACGAGGCTCGTAATTGAACAATTTTATTCGTATTTACAGATGGCATACAAGTTTGTTTTTAAATCACATAAAAGTTCCAAATGTTCCAGAAGGCATTTCTGCCTATAAATGTATTTTGATTTTAAAAATACATGTTTACGTTCAAATGCCTCTCCTGTGAAGTAGTGACGTGCAACACACACCGAGCTTCCTGAAATGGGTCATATATTTGAAACTGGCGGATTTTTTTCGAAATGCATCATAATGCAATGAAGCAATGTAGCAATGTGATGCAGTAACTTCAGGACCCTACGGCTCATGTCAAATGGTTGGAATTAGATGGAATATTGCTTGTGTGTATTCCTTTTGTTCTTGTTGTGCAGTTTCCATTATGTGCCGGTGTTTTCTACAAAACCTGCTCTTTTACATACGATTACTGTACTTGAAAAAGAAAGGGAGAAGAGGGAGGACAGGGAAAAGAGCAATGAAACGGGGATTGATGTTGGGTGGGAAGGGAGGACAGCGATGGGAGGAGAGAGAGGAAAAGAGTGGTGAAATGGGGAATGATGTTGGGCGGGAAGGGAGGACAGCGATGGGAGGAGAGAGGGAAAGAGAGAGAGAGGACATATACAACATTGAAAGAGCATAGGGAGGGAAGAGAGTGAGAGAGGAGAGTTAGTGAGAGAGATTGGCAGAAGGTGTGTGGGGTCTGGGAAGGAAGCCAAATACTCGAGAGCCTTGTGGTATAAAACAGTGAACCATAGCCCATATAATCTCATAGTCTCACTCATAAGGAGTGTTTGTGCTGTGTCCAGTCTGGATGTTGATAGTAATTACATCGTTCTACCACAGTAAAGGACCAGGTACTGTACTAGACAGGCTTTCTGAGGTCATATTACTCTAAATGAGTGTTCTTATATTTTAGGGAGTCTAGTAAGGCGGCCATTAACTCCATCTGGATAATAGCTTAATGGCTGTTGTTTGGCCAAGCATACAGTGCATTCGGAAAGTATTCAGACCCCTTGCCTTTTTCCACATTTTGTTACGTTACAGCCTTATTCTAAAACGGATGACATTGTTTTGTTTTTCTCCCTTACCAATCTACACACAATACCCCATAATGACAAAGCAAAAACAGTTTTTTTAAGACATTTTTGCTCATTTATAAAAAAATGTAAAACTGAAATATGACATTTACATAAGTATTTAGACCCTTTACAATGTAAGTAAGGTTTTGCACGTTTTTTTTTTCATAATTTTGCAAAAATGTCTTAATGTTTCTTTGTCGTTATAGGGTATTGTGGCTAAATTGATGAGGGAAGAAAATGATTGAATCAATTTTAGAATAAGGCTTTGACGTAACAGAATGTGGAAATTGGGAAGGGGTCTGAATACTTTCAGAAAGCACCGTAAGTGTAGAGAGGTTTTCAGGGTAGTTGGGTGAGAGGTGCTGAGATATTTGAACAGACAGACAAAGTTGAAATATCTATCTCTGTTTTTCTCTCTCTCCCTCTCTCTATTTATCTCTCTCCTCCTTGCTCACTCTCTGTCTAGTTCTCGTCTCTCTCTCTCTTTTCTTTCTCTCACATAGTCTGACACCTTTATTCTTGTATTGATTTTCTTGATCTGATTTAGTGGTGAGGTATTCGCGGAGTCCGACATGAACCCACAGAATTCTACTGTACCACAGCAACAAAAACAATTCAATCAATTTTAGAATAAGGCTGTAACGTAACAAAATGTGGATGAAGTCAATAGGTCTGAATACTTTCCGAATACACTTTATCTATATCTATATATTCAGATCCCTTGACTTTTTCCACATTTTGGTAGGTTACAGCCTTATTCTAAATGTATTACATTTGTTTTTTTCCCTCGTTAATCTGCACACAATACCACATATTGACAAAGCAAAAACAGGTTTAGACATTTTTGCTAATTTATTCAAAATAAAAAATTGAAATATGACATTTACTTAAGTATTCAGACCTTTTGCCCCTGTACTTTGTTGAAGCACCTTTGGCAGCGATTACAGCATTGAGTCTTGTTGGGTATGACGCTACAAGCTTGGCATACCTGTATTTGGGGAGTTTCTCCCATTCTTCTTTCATCCATTTCTAAAAACCTGTTTTTGCTTCGCCATTATTGGGTATTGTGTGTAGATTGCTGAGGATTTAACGTCACAAAATGTGGAAAAAGTCAAGGGGTCTCACCTACTCATTCCAGGGCTTTTCTTTATTTTTTACTATTCTCTACATTGTAGAATAATAGTGAAGACATCAGAACTATGAAATAACACATATGGAATCATGTAGTAACCAAAAACGTGTTAAACAAATCAAAATATATTTAATATTTGAGATTCTTCAATGTAGCCACCCTTTGCCTTGATGACAGCTTTGCACGCTCTTGGCATTCTCTTATCCAGATGCATGAGGTAATCACCTGGAATGCATTTCAGTTAACAGGTGTGCCTTGTTAAAAGTTTGTTTTTAATTTTTTGAATGTATTTCCTTCTTAATGAGTTTGGCCAATCATTTGTGTGGTGACAAAGTAGGAGTGATATACAGAAGATAGCCCTATTTTGTAAAAGAACTAGTCCATATTATGGCAAGAACAGCTCAAATAAGCAAAGAGAAATGACAGTCCATCATTACTTTAAGACATGAAGGTCAGTCAATCCGGAACATTTCACGAACTTTGAAAGTTTCTTCAAGTGCAGTTGCAAAAACCATCAAGCTCTATGATGAAACTGTCTCTCATGAGGTCCACCACAGGAAAGGAAGACTCAGAGTTACTTCTTCTGCGGAGGATACATTCATTAGAGTTACAAGCCTCAGATTGCAGCCCAAATAAATGCTTCACAGAGTTCAAATAACACATCTCAACATCAACTGTTCAGAGAATATGTGATTGTGTGAAATAGGCCTTCATGGTCAAATTGCTGCAAAGAAACCGCTACTAAAGGACACCAATAATAAGACTTGCTTTGGCCAAGAAACACGAGCAATGGACATTGGACTGGTGGAAATCTGTCCAAATATGTCTGATGAGTCCAAATTTGAGATTTTTGGTTCCAACCTCCGTTTCTTTGTGAGACACAGAGGATGTGAACGGATGATCTCTGCATGTGTGGGTCCCACCATGAAGCATGGAGGAGGAGGTGTGATGGTGTGGGGGTGCTTTGCTGGTGACACTGTCTGTGATTTTAGTAGAATGCAAGGCATACTTAACCAGCATGGCTACCACAGCATTCTGCAGCGATATGCCATCCCAACTGGTTTGCACTTAGTGGGTACTACATGATTCCATATGTGTTATTTCATAGCTTTGATGTCTTCACTTTTATTTTACAATGCAGAAAATAGTCAAAATAAAGAAAATCCCTTGAATCTGTGTCCAAACTTTTGACTGGACTGTATATATACAAAAGTATGTGGACACCCCTTAAAATTAGTGGATTTGGGCATTTCAACCACACACATTGCTGACCGGTGTATAAAATTGAGCACACAGCCATGCAATCTTAATAGACAAACATTGGTCAGTAGAATGGTCTTACTGAAGAGCTCAGTGACCTTCAACTTCGTATCGTCAAGGAAGTTTGTAAAATGTATGACCTGCTAGAGCTGCCCCGGTCAACTCTAGGTGCTGTTATTGTGAAGTGGAAACGTCTAGGATCAACAACAGCTCAGCCGTAAAGTGGTAGGCCACACAAACTCACAGAACAGGACCGCTGAGTGCTGAAGCGCGTAGTTCGTACAAATCGTTTGTACTCGGTTGCAACACTCACTACCGAATTCCAAACTGCCTCTGGAAGCAACGTCAGTACAAGAATACAACAACTTTTTGTCGGGAGCTTCATGAAATAGGTTTCAATGGCCAAACGTTGGCTGGAGTGTTGTACAGCTCACTGCCATTGGACTCTGGAGCAGTGGAAACCTGCTCTCTGGAGTGATGAATCACGCTTCACCATCTGGCAGTCAGATGGACGAATCTTAGTTTCTGGCAGTGCGACGGATTAATCTGGGTTTAGCGGATGCCATAAGAATGCTACCTGATCCAATGCATAGCGCCAACTGTAAAGATTGGTGGAGGAGGAATAATGGTCTGGGGTTGTTTTTCATGGTTCGGGCTGGACCCCTTAGCTCCAGTAAAGGGAAATCTTAATGCTACAGTATCAATGATATTCTGGACAATTCTGTGCTTCCAACTTTTTGGCAACAGTTTGGGGAAGGCACTTTTGTCTTTCAGCATGACAGTGCCCCGTGCACAAAGCAAAATGTTATATATGCACAAAAAGCTTAATATCTCAAAAATGTTGTGCACAAATGTGTTTACATCCTTGTTAGTGACCTGACAGGTGTGGCAGTTCCCAGAAATGTTCCGTAAGCACAAAAAGCTTATTTCTCTCAAATGTTGTGGATAAATTTGTTCACATCCCTGTTAATGAGCATTTCTCCTTTGCCAAGATAACCCATCCACCTGACAGGTGTCATATTAAGAAGCTAATTAAACAGCATGATAATAATACAGCTATACCTTGTGCTGGGGACAGTAAAACAATGTTATTTTCTGAATCATAAGCCACCTTCAACCTCATTTTAGAGAATTTGGCAGTATGTCTAAACGGCCTCACAACCGCAGACCATGTGTAACCACACCAGCCCAGGACTTCCACATCCATCTTCTTCACCTGCAGGATGGTCTGAGAAAAGCTGATGAAAAAACTGTGGGGTTGCGCAATCCGAAACGGTCTCATGGATGCTCATCTGCGTGCTTGTCGTCCTCACCAAGGTTTTGACTTGACTGCTGTTGAATCCCGGTTTCAACTGTACTGTGCAGATGGCAGACATCATGTATGGCGTTGTGTGGGCGAGCGGTTTGCTGCTGATAACAATGTGAACAGAGTGCACCATGGTGGAGGTGGGGTTATGGTATGGGGGCAGGCATAAGCTACGAACAACGAAAACAATTGCATGTTATTGATGGCAATTTGAATGCACAGAGATACCGTGACGAGATCCTGATCCTTGTGCCATTCATCCGCCACCATCACCTCATGTTTCAGCATGATAATGAACGGCCCCATATTGCAAGGATTTGTCCACAATTCCTGGAAGCTGAAAATGTCCCAGTTTTTCCATAGCCTGCATACTCAACAGACATGTCACCCATTGAACATTTTTGGGGTGCTCAGGATCGACGTGTACGACAGCGCGTTCTAGTTCCTGACAATATCCAGCAACTTCGCACAGCCAGTGAAGGGGAGTGGGGCAACATTCCACAGGCCAAGATCAAAAGCCTTTTCAACTCTAAGGAGATGTGTCGCGCTGCATGAGGCAAATGGTCACATCAGATACTGACTGGTTTTCTGATCCACACCCCTACCCTTTTTAAGGTATCTGTGACCAACAGATGCATATCTGTATTCCCAGTCACGGGAAATCCATAGATTAGGGCCTAATTCATTTATTTCAATTGACTGATTTATATGAACTGTAACTCAGTATATTCTCTGAAATTGTTGCGTGTTGCTTTTCCATTTTTGTTATAGACTGTATATGCATGCATCATGCTGATGGAAGGACTTTTTATTTAGGTCTCTCCATGTCTCCATGTCCTGATATAGAAATGGTTAACTCGTGATACTTTGTCTGCTTGTACAGTAACTTGCAATGGTCCGTTGAAGTGTGTGTGTGTGTGTGTGTGTGTGTCTCGTGTGTATAACTCAGTCTGAAACATCGTTGAGCAGTGTTTATACATCCGGAGGGGACAGTGTTGCTGAAATGATGTGTTTTGATTGGTCCCTGAGAGAACACATGAAATGATAGCCTGCTTATGGGATCTTGAAATTCCCTCAGTGGCATTCCCATTCATGCTTGGCAGACTCGGGAATACCCTTTCGGAATACCCATCAAGGGGAATATGAGCTTTCCTCCACTGTGAAAGAGAGATTGATATGAAGTTTGAACAGTTTTGTCTGTACATAGAATAATATCTTTTTCACTAGATTGTGTTCATGTGGTTTACCCTGCATAGTACAATTTTCAAATTCACTTTCATCAAACTGAGCAACAGATTGATGCAGTGGATAAGATGCCTTCCTTTCTCTTATGACTCCAACGCCCATTGAGTTGATCTAACGAGTAGCCCTCACGTCGGAGGATCACAGTTAGGTATTGTAATGCCATTGGTGGCATGGTATCAAATACCTTTTAGATTTTTCAACACTACAGTAAACAGCCAGGCCTCTTTTATAAACATCTAACAATGTGGTTCCTCAGGGCTATAGTAAAAGATTAGTCACCGACATGCTATGGTATCTAGCTGAATGGATCTTGTGTGTGTGTGTGTGTGTGTGTGTGTGTGTGTGTGTGTGTGTGTGTGTGTGTGTGTGTGTGTGTGTGTGTGTGTGTGTGTGTGTGTGTGTGTGTGTGTGTGTGTGTGTGTGTGTGTGTGTGCCTAACTTATTGTCTATTGGACATATCCTCTTTTCAGTCAGGCAATCTTATGAGAGTAAATAAGGACAACCCCTTATCTCCTCTTCATTTCAGTCTATATGTGCATCCATCCAATCAATGCTCTCTTCTCATAAAGACGGAATCAATGTGGCTGTAATTTCACCTCCATTGATTGGTGGATTCCTTCCCTTCAGATGAGTCACTGTGCCCTCGCTGACACCTATTGGTCTATCACAGCGTTCTCCTCTCAGAGAGAGACAGGAAACTATTACCATTAAAAAAGGAAGTTATCTTCCATTTTAAGGATAGATTGTACACAATTGAATACACGCCAGCATACACAAGCAATGATCTACACAATAAACACACACACACACACACACAAAATAGTATAGGCTCAGAGATGGGGGTCTGCCCTGCCCTACTCCTATGGGGCTGAAAGTGAGTGTGTGTTTCTGAATGGAATGGTCATTGCTTTCTCTAAAGGTCAGGTAGATAGCTGGAGAATGAATGCTACTAATTATGGCCTTGAAAACCAGACTGAGGCTGGAGGTCCACAGACAGTGTGATTAAAGAAAGTGTGTGTGTGTGTTTGTGTGTGTAAGAGAGAGGGTGTATGTGTTAGCGTGTGTTAGAGAGTGTGTGTGTGTGTGTGTGTGTGTGCGTGCGTGTGCGCGCACGCGTGTGTGTGTGTGTTTACATGTGAGAAATGGAGATAGATGCCAATGGGGTATAGGCTGCCTGTCGCAGGCAGAGGACGACTGGTCTAATTGGAAGCCACATTTCTTTTCTAATAAGTGCCGGAGCACAGGGTCGCTGGAGAGCCTGTCTGAGGATCGGAGACCCTCAACTGTGTGTGTGTGTGTGTGTGTGTATGTTTGTGTGTGTGTGTGTGTGTGTGTGTGTGTGTGTGTGTGTGTGTGTGTGTGTGTGTGTGTGTGTGTGTGTGTGTGTGTGTGTGCGTGTGTGACAGCAGGGCGGAAGGAAGTATGGAAGACAGCAGGAAAAGGGGAAGGAGGGTAGGATGGGGGAGAAGGAGAGGCATAGCAGAGGGCAGGAGAGGGGGATGGCGTGAGGAGGAAGTGGGGGTGTTTGTGATGAATTAAAGATGGCACTCTCCGGCAGCAGTGTTTCTAAAGATCACTCTTTCTGAAATGTTAATGAATGCAAATGATGTGGCATAATTTCTTCTGACCAGAGAGGAAGAGGGGGAAGGATAGAGAGAAGGGGATGGAGAGAGAGAGAGAGAGAAAGGAGGAAGGGGTGGGGGCAGAGAACGGGGACAAGAGAGAGGGAGAGATAAATGAGGAAATGAGTGAAATTCAGAGAGAGCGAGAAAGAGAGATAGATGGAGCTGGAGAGATACACAGCTGCGAGGGGGTATGTTGAGTGGTGCTGCACCGGTTGTAGAGAAGCTGATTGACCATTAGGATATGCATGAGTATCTGTCACTAGACTGTCTATTCTTGTGTAGCTACTAGCTTGTTACCTGTGTCTGGCTATAGCCTAGCTCTGTGGGGGCTGTCTGGTTCTGTGTTCTCCTGTTTTGTCCTGGCCTACAACAATTTTCTCATGAGGGACATAGAGACGTTTGTCCCGCTGGCCAGGTTTTGAATCGAGAGATTACCACAGCATAGTATTGTTTGTTCAGTGACGTCGCCAGTGTAAGTAGGGATTTGGACAAGAGTATGAAACAGGTATTTGAGTAGTTGCCTTTCTACTTCAGACCTCCCTAACAGAGGTCTGAACACATGGGTGCCAAGCAATGTGTGATTCACCTGCTCCTCTGCTCTGAAGAGCCCTCTGGGTTTCTCCCTCTTTCACACCCCCAAGATTTCCCTACCCCTCCGTGGTGTGATATTGTCCCCCTCCTGTCGTTTTCCCTTCTCCTCCCCCATCCCTCCCCCTCTCCCTGCAACGGTGAGTCAGTCTTTCCTTTCAAACGGAAAAAAAATGTATCTTCACTTAGACTCCACGATGTGTGACTGCGTCTCCCTGCACAGGGTGATAAGTGTGTGTGTGTGCGCGGGGGTGTGTGTGAGCGTGCGTGTGTGAGAGGTTATTCATTTAGCCGTGTCTCCTAGCTCTGTGGTGCGAGACGCGTAATCTCTTCACTTCCTCTCTGTCACCTAAACGTCTCAAGATGATTGTCTGTTCAGATTTCAATTTATATCGATGAACCACACTGCCATAACTGTCTATTGAGAAATGACATGAATGGCAATCTGCAATATACTCCCAACTGGCGTTGATGGATAAGGCTGGTGAAAATGGGTATGATAGACGTTGAAATGGAGGCAATAGACAGAGAGAGATGTAAATGGACTTTTACTTTGGACCTACTGTGGTGATTCACGTTGTTTTATCACTGCTTCTTATTCTCTTTGTCCAGAAGCAATGTTCCAACAGAATCTCCTCATGTTCCACCATTAAACCCCCATGATCCCAAATCAGCTCAAAGTGTTCACACGTAGCCACCAGGGCTCGGGCTCAACCGATCCTGAAACACGATGTTGGTTTGGAATCCAATAAGCGCCCGCAAGAGCCTGGGACTCTGCTGTAACGACATTTCGACCAATCCCATTCTCCGGTTTTAATTTCCCAGAGTGCTGTCTGTGAGTGAATGGCTTCCCCATTGGCGGCCAAACGGCAAAGATAGGCAAGGAGCCTCCGCTCCATTTGTTCAGCAAAAATCCCCCCCCCTTTTTTATTTCTAATCCTCAGCGTTGACATTCTCCAGACAGTAGTAATCACATGAAGAAGGTGACCTAATGTTGGATCAGATTGTCATATTGACTCACAAAGTGCTCTCATCCTACAGTTGACCAGAAAGGGGGGTTGAGAAGGAGGGGTGGAAGGATGGGGATTCAAATAAGGGTTGGGGGTTGGGGGGCCCTCTGAGAATTTGTGGCCCTATTGGCAGAGGAAGAGTGAGCAGCCAAAAGCCGCCGCACCACATGTCATATCGACCCCCTCTGCATACAGGCATCACCACAAAGGGAGAAAATTACTCTCCCGGCCCCTCACTCTGTCACATACCGGTGACAATTCACCAGACAACCCTCCTCAACCTGTATCTGAACACTGAACAACACAGTGGTGTTTGTTTTTTGCTCCTTTGTCTCTTCTGTGTCTTCTATTGGCTTTCCTCATAGGCTACCTACAGTATGTGTATAAATGGGATCCTGCAGCTCCTATTGGCAACGGGTGACCATCCGTGTCCACTGTAATGCATCATGAGAGCACGTGCTGACGTGTAATTGTGTGAAGAGGGCTGGAGGTATCGATCGCAGACACAGGAGCCTCATCAATGTTGAATGCAGTCGCAGTACCCCTCCCTTTCTTTGCTCTCTCCCTCCCTCTCTCCCTCCCTTTCTTTGCTCTCTCCCTCCCTCTCTCCCTCCCTCTCTCCCTCCCTCTCTACCTCCCTCTCTCCCTCCCTCTCTCCCTCCCTCTCTACCTCCCTCCCTCCCTCTCTCCCTCCCTCTCTACCTCCCTCTCTCCCTCCCTCTCTCCCTCCCTCTCTACCTCCCTCTCTCCCTCCCTTTCTACCTCCCTCTCTCCCTCCCTCTCTACCTCCCTCTCTCCCTCCCTTTCTTTGCTCTCTCCCTCCCTCTCTACCTCCCTCTCTCCCTCCCTCCCTCTCTACCTCCCTCTCTCCCTCCCTCTCTCCCTCCCTCTCTACCTCCCTCTCTCCCTCCCTCTCTACCTCCCTCTCTCCCTCCCTCTCTACCTCCCTTTCTCCCTCCCTTTCTTTGCTCTCTCCCTCTCTACCTCCCTCTCTCCCTCCCTTTCTTTGCTCTCTCCCTCCCTCTCTACCTCCCTCCCTCAAAAGTTTGTGGACAGCTCTTCAAATGAGTGGATTTGGCTATTTCAGCCAGACCCGTTGTTGACAGGTGTATAAAATCGAGCACACGGCCATGTAAGCTCTACAGACAAACATTGGTAGTAGAATGGCCTTTACTGAAGAGTTCAGTGACCTTTAACGTGGCACCGACAGAGGATGCCACATTTCCAGCAAGTCAGTTGATCAAATGTCTGCCCTACTAGAGCTTCCCCGGTCAAATGTAAGTGCTGTTGTTGTGAAGTGGAAACATCTACGAGCAAACAAGGGCTCGGCCATGAAGCGGTAGGCCACGCAAGCTCACAGGACGGGACCGCCAGGTGCTGAAGCATGTAACGTGTGAAAATAGTCTGTCTTCAGTTGTAACACTCACTATCAAGCAACGTCAGCACAAGCTCTGTTCGTCGGGAGCTTCATGAAATGGGTTTCCATGGCCGAGCAGCCGCACACAAGCTTAAGATCACCATGCACAATGCCAAGTGTCGACTGGAGTGGTGTAAAGCCAGACTCTCCGCTATTGGACTCTGGAGCAGTGGAAATGCGTTCTCTGGAGTGTTGAATCACGCTTCACCATCTGGCAGTCCAACGGACTAATCTGGATTTGGCGGATGCCTGGAGAAAACTACCTGCCTTAATGTATAACGCAAACTTTAAAGTTTGGTGGTGGAGGAATACTGGTCTGGGACTGATTTTCATGGTTGGGCCCCTTAGTTCTAGTGCTGGGAAATCTTAACGCTACAGCAAACAATGACAATCTAGAGGATTCTGTGCTTCCAACAGTTTGGGGAAGGCCCTTTATAGTTTCAGCTTGACAATGCCCCCGTGCACCAAGCGAGTTCCATACAGAAATAGTTTGTTCGAGATCGGTGTGGAAGAACTTAGCTGGCCTGCACAGAGCCCTGACCTCAACCCCATCAAACACCTTTTGGATGAATTGGAATGCCGACTGCGAGCCAGGCCTAATCACCCAAGATCATTGGCCGACCTCACTCATGCTCTTGTGGCTGTCCCCGCAGCAATGTTCCAACATCTCGAGGAAAGCCTTCCCAGAAGAGTGGAGGCTCGTTATAGCAGCAAACAATTACACCAACGATCAACGATAAGCATATTGTCCATATTCTACAGATAGATGAAATTGAATCCTCTCTCCCCTGTACACACCCGAGAAGGCCCAGTTATACTGAGCAGTGATGAGCACTGGGCTGAACTATAGCAAACCAACTGATTCACTTTAATTGGTGTGGTGGGTGGCTGTAATGAATGATACACACATTGAGCAAAGGACCAGCCATTCCTGAATCATTCTATTATAACAAATCCTCTCTGATCCATCCCATTCAATATGGCCTTCTGGCCTTGCTGCCAGCTTAATGACTTTATACATTAAAGCCTATACTTTTCTATTGTTCGTGCTATGGATTGATAAGGATTCGCATACTTTACAAATACAACACACCCAACAACCTAAAACACCAACGTAGGTCTATCAGTTTGTTCCAGACGGAATTGCTTAGAAACCTGCTGTTTTCATTGTATCTCCCTGATGCAGGTAACACTGACGAGGCAACATGTAGAACACAGGGAAACCCTATTGAGCTTCTTGTCCTCCGAAGCGGAGGACAAGAAGAGCGTCCTATTTTCTTCCACTGGGGGATCCTGGGTGCTAAGGGCTGAATGGTTAGCAGGGAGGCATGGTTAGATGTGGTCAGGTCTAATTGCCTGGTGATTTTACGCTGGAAGAAAAGAGGACAAAATTGTTTTATGGGGCTTTTATAGCACTAAAACAATTAGCCTAGTGGGGAAGGACCTGGGCCAGGGACAGGGTTGGCACTGGCAGGGAACGGGGAGCTATCTTAGCCTTTAGGATATCCCAACAGCTTGGTAACAGCAATGTGGAAACAATTATGATGAAATATTCGTCAATCCACTCATAAGGAAAAGAAGTGGAGTCTGCGATGCCATGTTCGAGAACTGGGACATCGGTCTCGCTACATTGGGATGGTTAGCGAGCAAGTGTGCATTGTAGCACTTTCATGCGACATTGAACATTTCCATTCGATATTCTCCATTATTAGATCACCTTTGTCAAGCCACAGAGGGATGAGCAGTGGACAGGTGCCCGAGCTGTGGCATAAGGAGGACCCACTCTCTCTCCTCACCCCATGGGACCTCAGTCCAGCCCATCTTCTAATGTCCTTGTAGCATCCCTCATTCACTCATCTGTCACACTGAGACTCTGCTAATGGGGGCTCGCCACATGACACGATGGGTCCCCCCCAGGGGCCTTCGACCTCTCACCCTGCCCTACCTCCCTCCGTTTCAAATCCTCAGTCTCCCCTCCTCACTCATTTCTCTCTCCTTCCTCTCCCATCCCTGCCTTTCCCTGCCTCACTACCCCCTCTACTCCCAACCTCTCCCTCTTCAAAAGGAATGAGGAAATGGCTTTTCCAATCTCCTTGGGGTTTGACTAAAGCCTCAGTGATTTCCCCTGAGCAAGCCCATGGATGCAGGCCCCGTGACAGAGCCTGGTGGCTGGTGCGTAAAGCTCCATCAGTCTTGACAGACAGACAGATAGACAGGCAGGCAGACAGACAGACAAAACAAGCAGACAGTGGTGACAGACCAAAGCTTTATCTGAGGAGAAATTGAAATTGCCTGATGGAAACCCAGTGTGAACAAGGCTGTCAGCGCAAAAGAACATGGGAGATTGGTGTGTGCGCGCGTGTGTGCGCGTGTGTGCGCGTGTGTGCGCGTGTGTGCGCGTGTGCGCGCGTGTGTGTGTGTGTGCGTGCGTGTGTGTGTGTGTGCGTGTGTGTGTGTGTGTGTGTGTGTGTGTGTGTGTGTGTGCGTGCGTGCGTGTGTGCGTGCGTGTGTGTGTGTGTGTGTGTGTGTGTGTGTGTGCACTACAGTAGTACCACAGCAGAAACCTTTAGCTGAATCACCACCAGGGCTAATTGGTTTGGTGCTCTGTGGACAGTTTCTGTCAGGGAAGAGGAGATTGGCACTGAAACCACCCTCTACTGTCTTCTGCTCACCCATCAATCAACTGCACTATGCTATTCTCACCATTTCTCACCAACAGTATTTCACAATCAGTTAAGAGACGTGCCATAAGATATGGTTTATATTAAGGAATCGTATTAGGATTGGTTGAGGTCAGTTAAAATAAGTCTGATCAGTTTAATGTGTTTCCATCCCTAGATCAACCCCGAAATCACATCAACCCCGAAATCACATCAACCCCGAAATCACATCTTCCTGAAATTCACATCTTCCCGATATCACATCTTCCCGAAATCACATCTTCCCGAAATTCACATCTTCCCGAAATCACATCTTCCCGAAATCACATCTTCCCGAAATCACATCTTCCCGAAATTCACATCTTCCCGAAATTCACATCTTCCCGAAATCACATCTTCCCGAAATCACATCTTCCCGAAATCACATCTTCCCGAAATTCACATCTTCCCGAAATTCACATCTTCCCGAAATTCACATCTTCCCGAAATCACATCTTCCCGAAATTCACATCTTCCTGGTATATTCTCACCACTTTCATTTCTTCAGACAACAAACACAATCGGGTCCTTGGCAGTTGGCACCAGATATACTAAGATGGCAAACTATTGTTTGGGTGACTTCCTACAAGACGCCTTCTCTTGCCTGGAACAATATCAGCTTTTAGTGACACTGACGGCGTGCCAACGCTGCAGATATGAATCAACACGGGCTGACAAATGCCTCAGGACTGGTGCCAGGTCTATTTGTCTGCGGGGTGTCGGGGAGAGTTAGGGTGAGAGAGAGGGGGAGAGGGGAGAGGGGGAGAGTGAGGGGTAGGGGGATACCCATCGTTTTGGTGGAGATTATAAGAGTACCGTCACGCCTTGGTCATTGTATTTTGTGTTTTCGTTATATATTTGTTCAGGCCAGGGTGTGACATGGGTTTATTGTGTTGTGGTATTGGGGTTTTGTAGTTATTGGGATTGCGGCTGAGTAGGGGTGTTGCATAGGCTTGGCTGCCTGAGGCGGTTTTCAATCAGAGTCAGGTGATTCTCGTTGTCTCTGATTGGGAACCGTATTTAGGTAGCCTGGGTTTCACTTTGTATTTCGTGGGTGATTGTTCCTGTCTCTGTGTTAGTGTTCACCAGACAGGCTGTATAGGTTTTTCACGTTCCGTTTGTTGTTTTTGTATTTATAAGTTATTTCATGTATCGTCATTTGTTTCATTAAAGACATGAGTAACCACCACGCTGCATTTCGGTCCGACTCTCTTTTGACAAACGAAGAACGCCGTTACAAGTACATGGCCATTGAGGCCAGATGTGGGTGTAGGCAATTCATTTGTTTTGGAGAAATGCAAACTGACATAATGACGTGTGGTGAGTAGGTGAGTGGGTGTGTCTCTCTTCACCTTTTGGTTGTTCTATACCAGTGGTTACAAACCCTGGTCTTTGAACCCTGCACACTATTGTTTGAACCCTGCACACTATTGTTCCAACACAGCAGTAAAGTACCACTGGGTGACCAGTGTTCTATCCAGTATATGCAGTGAACTATGGCCAGAGTGTGTTCCCTCTGGCCAGGCTAGCAGGCTGTCAGTGCTCTGATGGTGCTCTGATGGTGCTCTGATGGTGTTTCTTAAGTAAGCACGTGAGTGGAAATGGCCTGGTTGGCTGTGGAGAGCCCTCTACAGTGATGAGAGAAATCACGCTGGGTAAACAATGGCACAAAGCGCAGCACTCAACACACACACACGCAGGCGCAGACACACACACACTCAGCACACAAACACTAAGCACACATACAGACTCAGCAGACGCGCGCTCGCGCGCGCACACACAGGCTCAGCACACACTCAGCACACACACACTCTGCATACACACCCAGTGCACACACACACCCAGTGTGCACACACACGCACACAGACAGAGTCACACACACACACACAGTGAGATAATGTTCAGCACTCTAGTGCTAGAATCTACTGGTCCTCAACATTCCACTCCAATAGAGCAATGCTACTCTTTTTTTCTATTTCTCTCTTTTTCCAAAGAGAAGAGAAGTGGAAATTGAGGATAAGTCGAGCAGGTCCATTTACTTTCTGTCATCAGGTGTTATTTTCTCGAACAGAACTCTGGTCATTTCTGCAGTAAAACTCATCAAATTGCTCATTCATGGCTTAACCTCAACCATGGGACAGGAGTGAGAATGTACGACAACATACTTTGTTTTATAACTGACTAACCGGTTTCTCTCTCTCTCTCTCTCTCTCTCTCTCTCTCTCTCTCTCTCTCTCTCTCTCTCTCTCTCTCAGAAACGTTGATGGACACACGGGTGGCTACGGCTGAGCTAGGCTGGACGGCCTACCCTGCGTCTGGGGTGAGTAACATCCTTATAGGACTCCAGACAGCACCATGGACAGTAGTTATGGGATTTTTCTGTACCGTCCATGGTTACCTTCTCTCCAAGTTGATACTTTTCAATCTTCTCTGGTTCAATGTTTCCCCAACCACTTCAGGTGTAAATTGCTAGCAATACCATTCGAGGAGGGCTAAATGGTTATACCATATGATAATGCAAGCCAAGGAACTGTATAACCCCAGTACAAATACCCTTTGATTGGCCTTTGTCTCTGTAGCCCAATGAGTCGATCAATGTCATCCCCAGCATGTACAATACTGCCTTTCCCCAGACAGACAGACAGCCATGCCATAGAACTACAGCAGCGTAGAAGAGTAGTGTGATCCCTATTGCAGTAAAAAAAAAAAAATCCCCATCCCATCCCCGCTCGTAATGACTTAATTACATAATGGGTCCACTTAAGCCAGTGAAAGCCAGCCCAGATCACTTCAATAGAGGCTATAGGGGATAAGACAGCTATAATGCTACAGTAATGCTTCAGTGTAATGATACAGTTATCCAGGGGAGGAAGCGGGCTAAAGAGGAGCAAGGTCACTAGCACCGGCTGTTGGCTATACAGCCGGTTACATACACATTTTCAGTCAGGTACTTTTTCCACTTAAATTAACTGGGCTACTTTTTTAAAAACAATTTGCCTAGTCATAAAAAAATAAGTCAGCCGAGCCCTCTCCCGCTATGCATCTTCTAGTGATCTATTGATAGTCTAGGTGCCTGTCAGTCACAAAGTGAGCGATGACAGGGCTCCCGGTACCTGGGTGTGTGTGTTGTGTACGCTGTGGTTGCAGTCACATTTCTTCACGCGGGGGGAGGGGAGCATGATGCTCCTACGTCATCTGTGTGCGTCAATTTGCACGTTCCATTTATGGTAACGGTGAGTCGAAATCCACTTCGCCTGTTTTCTGGCACATTCATTTATTTTATTTTGCGTGTTTCATCTGCAGCCACGAAATGCTGGCGCACAGGCTTACTGTGATTCGACTGACGAACGGCAAGCTTGACTAGTTTAGAAAAGGTGTTGAACTGACTGAATAAAGTCAGTCTCATATGTCCTTACCATTCAGAACTCATACAACCTAGTTATGTATCCATAGTATTGCTTCGGGACAAGTAAACTAAAGTTCTCATTTGTGTTTTTGATATGAAGTCCATCGAACAGTAGGTAGACTAGTGGAGAGAGCGCCTCACTCTGGTCCAAAATATGATACAAGAAAATGGATTGAATTGTTTTAAAAGCTAATGATACTTATACGGTGTTATCAAAGATGTTGATGTACGTCTAGTGATTGAATCAAAGTGTTGACAATGGAACTGCTGCTTTCTGCGTAGCAAAGCACTTGATTAACGCCTGCTTTAATCTTGGCTCCCGAGTGGCGCAGCGGTCTAAGGCTCTGCATCTTGGTGCAATAAGTGTCACTACAGACATGTTTCGATTCCAGGCTGTATCACAACCAGCGGTGATTGGGAGTCCCATAGAGAGGCACACCATTGGCCCAGTACTGTCCTGGTTAGGGCATGGCCGGAATAGGCCGTCATTGTAAATAAGAATTTGTTCTTAACTGGCTTAAAGAAAGAATTGCAGATTGCTGAGATAATGCCCCTTAAAAGGAAGCTTGAAGTCAGCAGACCTGCAGGATTATTTAAGAAGAAATCTGTGGGTCAATTGTTAAACAAGCATTTTTTTTATCATATGGCTTGGGGGATCCTGGCTGGCTACTTTTTCTATTTGGCTGGCTACTCCATGTGCCTGTGGAAAACACTAGATTGGGTCGGATTTAACAGATTTTGATTCTTGTGGGTTTCCGGCTACATCCTTTTTCTGCATGAACGGAAATGCCACACTTGTTCCTTTCCTAGCGTACTAGTACCTCCCAGACCGTAGCACAGTGAATCATGCAGCAGCTATGTTGGGTAAAACAACCAGCAGCTGTGTCTAACATGTACAGGCTCTTTGGCATTTTATGAAGCGTTTTACAGACACATCCAAGGAGTTTCACGCCACAAAGAGCACCACAGAGAATCATGGGACATGCTTCAGGCTGACACACGCACACACACACACTGACTCATTCTGATAGCACGATGGATGGTAAGTGGCTAAATGCTGCTTTTGTCCTCCTGAATGAGCGAGTGGCCTGCTAAGAATAGGCCATGATGTAGTCCCGCAGCTGAGCCGAGGGCAGAGCTGGTCTGAGGGTGTGTGTGTGTGTGTGTGTGTGTGTCTTAGATGAGAGCTCTACAGGGTGTGGGGACTAACAGAATGTCTGATGGGTAACAGTGTATCAGAGAGAATGTGGTTAATACTGCCTGGCATTGGTTGGGCCTTGGCCGAGCCACCTCTCACCAACCATAGTCCTCAGCATGCACACAAGACACAGGGGACGGAAAGGATTCAAAAGAAGGGATGTTTGTATTAGTCTCATTCTGTTGTACAGTTTTTATAATGGAGGTGGTCAGCATTCTCCATTCCCCATTTAATTTCATCATTTTATTTCCAGAAAGAACACGATGACGGTTCTTCAAAATAAATACTGTTGTTAAAACCTCTCTGGGATATGTGGGACGGTAGCGTCCCACCTCGCCAACAGCCAGTGAAAGTGAGGGCGCCAAATTCAAACAACAAAAATCTCTTAATTAAAATTCCTCAAGCATACAAGCATTTGACACCATTTTTAAAGATAAAATTCTCGTTAATCCAGCCACAGTGTCTGATTTCAAAAATGCTTCACAGTGAAAGCATCACAAATGATTATGTTAGGACACCACCAACTCACAGAAAAACACAGCCATTTTTCCAGCCAAAGAGAAGAGTCACAAAAAGCAGAAATAGAGATAGAATTAATCACTAACCTTTGATGATCTTCATCAGATGACACTCATAGGACTTCGTTACACAATACATGTATGTTTTGTTCGATGAAGTGCATATTTAAATCAAGAAATCTCATTTTACATTGGCATGTTATGTTCAGTAGTTCTAAAACATGCGGTGATTGTGCAGAGAGACACATCAATTCACAGAAATACCCATCATAAGTTTTGATGAAAATACAAGTGTAATACATGGAATTAGAGATAACCTGCTCCTTAATGTAACCGCTGTGTCAGATTTCCCAAACTTTACGGAAAAAGCAAACCAAGTAATAATCTGAGTACAGCGTTCAGACAACAAAGCAGCCAAAAAGATATCTGCCATATTTTGTAGTCAACATTAGTCAGAAATAGCATTATAAATATTCACTTACCTTTGATGATCTTCATCAGAATGCACCCAAGGAATTCAAGTTCCACGATAAATGTTTGATTTGTTCGATAAAGTTAATCATTTATGTCCAAATAGCTTCTTTTGTTAGCGCGCGTTCAGGTCCAGTTGAACGTCGGACGAAAAGTTCAAAAAGTTATATTACCGCCCGTGAAACTTGTCAAACGGAGTATGTAATCAATCTTTAGGATGTTTTTATAATAAATGTTCAATAATGTTCCAACCATAGAATTCCTATGTCTGTAGAAAAGCAATGGAACGAGAGCTAAGTCTCTCATGACCGCGCCTCAGAGCCTATGGCACTCTGGCTCAATCAGCTCTCATTCGCTCCCACTTCACAGTAGAAGCCTCAAACAAAGTTCTAAAGACTGTTGACATCTAGTGGAAGCATTAGGAAGTGCAATATGACCCCATTTACTCTGTATATTGGAATGGAAAAGAGTTGAAAAACTACAAACCTCAGATTTCCCACTTCCTTTTTGGATTTTTCTCAGGTTTTCGCCTGCCATATGAGTTATGTTATACTCACAGACATCATTCAAAGAGTTTTAGAAACTTCAGAGTGTTTTCTATCCAATCCTTCTAAAAATATGCATATAATAGCATCTGGGACAGAGTAGCAGGCAGTTTACTCTGGGCACCTTATTCATACAAACTACTCAATAACTTCTTCGATATAGGGCGCGCTCTTTTAATTTTTGGATAAAAAAACGTTTCCGTTTTAAACAAGATATTTTGTCACGAAAAGATGCTCGACTATGCATATAATTGACAGCTTTGGAAAGAAAACACTCTGACGTTTCCAAAACTGCAAAGATATTATCTGTGAGTGCCACAGAACTTATGCTACAGGCGAAACCAAGATGAAATTTCAAACATGAAATGGCCCAGATTCTGAAGGCGCTGTGTTCCAATGTCTCCTTATATGGCTGTGAATGCGCCAGGAATGAGCCTACACTTTCTGTCGTTTCCCCAAGGTGTCTGCAGCATTGTGACGTATTTGTAGGCATATCATTGGAAGATTGACCATAAGAGACTACATTTACCAGGTGTCCGCTTGGTGTCCTCCGTCGAAATGATTGCGCAATCTCCAGCTGCGTGCACTTTTCCATTTGGTTCAGAGGAGAAAGGCAACTGCCACAAATTATTTATCATCGAATAGATATGTGAAAAACACCTTGAGGATTGATTCTAAACAACGTTTGCCATGTTTCTGTCGATATTATGGAGTTAATTTGGAAAAAAGTTAGGCGTTGTAATGACTGAATTTTCGGGGTTTTTTCTTAGCCAAACGTGATGAACAAAACGGAGCGATTTCTCCTACACAAAAAAATATTTTTGGAAAAACTGAACATTTGCTATCTAACTGAGAGTCTCCTCATTGAAAACATCTGAAGTTCTTCAAAGGTAAATGATTTTATTTGAATGCTTTTCTTGTTTTTTTGAAAATGTTGCCTGCTGAATGCGAGGCTAATGCTATGCTAGCTATCAATACCTCTTACACAAATGCTTGTGTAGCGATGGTCGAAAAGCATATTTTGAAAATCTGAGATGACAGTGTTGTTAACAAAAGGCTAAGCTTGTGATTGAATATATTTCTTTCATTTCATTTGCGATTTTCATGAATAGTTAACGTTGCGTTATGCTAATGAGTTTGAGGCTATGATTACGCTCCCGGAAACACGGGATTGCTCGATGCTAGAGGTTAACTTAAAGCTACAAATGTAACTTTTGGGGAAACGTGACCAAATTCACAGAAATGTGAGTCATAAATCATTGAAAGCAAGTCAAGTAAGTGGTAGATCTGTTCTATTTGTGATATTTCTATGCTTCCTGTTCTTAAGTTTTGTTTTTGCATATTTGACTTTCGGTTAAAAATAAACTCAGCAAAAAAAGAAACGTCCCTTTTTCAGGACCACCTTTTAAAGATAGTTCATAAAACTCAAAGATCTTGATTGTAAAGGGTTTATACACCGTTTCCCATGCTTGTTCAATGAACAATAAACAATTAATGAACATGCACCTGTGGAACGGTCAATAAGACACTAATAGTTTACAGATGGTAGGCAATTAAGGTCACAGTTATGAAAACTTTGGACACTAAAGAGGCTTTTCTACAAAAGAAAGATGCCCAGGGTCCCTGCTCATCTGCATGAACGTGCCTTAGGCATGCTGCAAGGAAGCATGAGCACTGCAGATGAAAATTGCAATGTCCGTACTGTGAGACGCCTAAGTGATTCGTGACACTAAGACAGCGCTACAGGGAGACAGGACGGACAGCTGATCGTCCTTGCAGTGGCAGACCACGTGTAACAACACCTGCACAGGAGCTGTACATCTGAACATCACACCTGTGGGACAGGTACAGGATGGCAACAACAACTGCCCGAGTTACACCAGGAACGCACAATCCCTCCATCAGTTCTCTGACTGTCCGCAATAGGCTGTGAGAGGCTGGACTGAGGGCTTGTAGGCCTGTTGTATGGCATCACCGGCAACAATGTCGCCTATGGGCACAAACCCACCGTCACTGGACCAGACAGGACTGGCAAAGAAGTGCTCTTCACTGACGAGTTGCGGATTTATCTCACCAGGGGCGGATTTGCATTTATCGTCGAAGGAATGAGCGTTACACCGAAGCCTTATTCTGGAGCAAGATCAATTTGGAGGTGGAGGGTCCGTCATGGTCTGGGGCGGTGTGTCATAGCATCATTGGACTAAGCTTGTCGTCATTGCAGGCAACGCTGTGTTTTACAGGGAAGACATCCTCTTCCCTCATGTGGTACCCTTCCTGCAGGCTCACCTTGAAAGGACCCTCCAGCATGACAATGGCACCAGCCATTCTGCTCGTTCTGTGCGTGATTTCCTGCAAGACAGGAATGTCTGTGTTCTTCCATGGCTAGCGAAGAGCCCGAATCTCAATCCCATTGAGCACGTCTGGGACCTGTTAGATTGTAGGGTGAGGGCTAGGGCCATTCCCCCCCAGAAATGTCTGGGATCTTGCATGTGCCTTGGTGGAAGAGTGGGGTAACATCTCACAGCAAGAAATGGCAAATCTGGTGCAGTCCATGAGGATGAGATGCACTGCAGTACTTAATGCATCTGGTAGCCACACCAGATACTGACTGTTACTTTTCATTTTTACCCCCCTTTGTTCATGGGCACATTATTCCATTTCTGTTAGTGACATGTCTGTGGAACTGGTTCAGTTTGTGTCTCAGTTGTTGAATCTTGTTATGTTCATACAAATATTTACACATGTTAAGTTTGCTGAAAACAAAATTGACAGTGAGAGGATTTCTTTTTTAACTGAGTTTACAATATTTTTGTATATTGAAAATATATTTCACAGCGTTTTAGATGGTACAATGATTATCTACACTCTGAGTGTTTGTTCTGTCACAAACTGAAATTAGACAAACTATTAGAATGTTAGCAGTCAGGAAATGGTGGAGCGATTCCTGCATTTTGCACCTTTAAAAAGACACAGTAATACAAAACCCCTTCTCACTGACGAAGGCAAATGAAACATTTCCGACCTGGTAACGTGATAGTTTTACCTCCCTGCTGACTGTAAACATACCACTGTGACAGAATATGACAGAGACATGGACTTTTGCTATGGTACATAGTTCCTTCAGCAACTTTTGTCATCAGTCTTGAGCCACATTTACAGACATTGAAAGGTCTTAAATGTTCCGCCTGGAGCATGTACAGTTCTAGCAAGGAATCTGTGTCAAACACATTGTATCTTACTGTAGGGTAGTGTTCAGGCAGGTTGCCTATTCTGAATGCACTGAATGAGGTAGGAGGACAAGGAAGAGAGACCTGAGGTTTCTGTTTAGAGAGGTTTAACTGTCATTTATTTCCCTCAAACTGTCATCCAAATTATTTCCAAATGTGCTAAAAATGTAAACAACATTGTACAGTGGTTCCTCCTTTAAAAATTGCGAAGCTCACACCGTGGGACTTAGAGGTACCCAGCGTCACTGTTTCATTGCTCCAGACCACCACCTGGGGGAGTTAGAGCACTAATTATGCATTTTGGGTCCCAAGGCTTTTATATGACCAATCATATCAAGTGGTTCCAATGACGAATTTGACACGATCCACCCATCCCTGGTGACTTTCTTCAGCAAAGATGGCTGACAAAAGCAAATGTAAGTAATTATAACATCATAACGAGTCAAGCAAAACATGTACAATTGAGAGGAATATGTTAAGTTAATGTCGAGGCAAACGATTGTGCATATTTTTTTGTCATAAAGTTAATTTACGAAAATCGCTATTGAGCAAGTTAGCTGACTAGCTAACATTAGCCAGCTTGCTAGCTGGTGTAATGACATAAGTATAACATTGTAATTCAAGTTGTTTAATGTTTTAGGGACTCCTGAGAAAACAAGCAAACCAGGCTGTCGTCTTGGGAAACAGTGGATGTAAAGAATCTAGCTAGCTAAAGCATTTACTGCAAATTGAATGTACAATTGTGTAAACTTGCTTTGTCGTGCAAGCAGCTGAAGTAACATAGCTAACTCACTATTTACTTGCTTATTGTGTATGCCTATGGATGTGTAGCTAGCTACAGTATGTAGCCGATCTGTGAATGGACCCTAAAATGTTTGGAATGAAAATTAGTTCAGAACCTATCTGTGAACCTCAGCGATTATAGTTGTTGTATCTTCTTCAAGTCTAAATGGCATTAATGAAGCCTATGGATTGAGTAGAATATAATAACTTTATTGTGCCAAGGATGCAAGTCCTATATCCTCTTGGAACTCCCCATCCCGGATCCGGGATCGTGACTAAAGCCTCAGGCTCATTAGCATAACGCAACGTTAACGATTTCTGAAAATCGCAAATAAAATGAAAATAATGCATCTGCTCTCAAGCTTAGCCTTTTCTTAACAACACTGTCATCTCAGATTTTCAAAATATGCTTTTGAACCATAGAAATTGACTAATTTGTGTAAGAGTATGCAAAGCTAGCATAGCATTTTGAGTAGCATTTAGCACGCAACATTTTCACAAAAACCAGATACCCAAATAAATAAAATCATTTACCTTTGAAGAGCTTCTGATGTTTTCAATGAGGAGACTCTCAGTTACATACCAAATGCGCAGTTTTTCCTGAAAGCGTCTGTGTGTAGGAGAAATCGTTCCGTTTTCTACATTGCGTCTGGCTACCGAAACGAACCGAAAATTCAGTCACCTACAACGTAAAACTTTTTCCGAATTAACTACATAATATCGACTGAAACATGGCAAACGTTGTTTGGAATCAATCCTCAAGGTGTTTTTTCACATATCTCTTCATTGATATGCAGTTCGTGGAAGCTTGCTTTCCTCTCTGTATCCCATGGAAAAATACTGGCAGCTGCCTTTTGCGCACCAATTTCGGCGCAGGACACCGGGCGGACACCTGGTAAATGTGGTCTCTTATGGTCAATCTTCCAATGATCTGCCTACAAATACGTCACAATGCTGCAGACACCTTGGGGAAACGACAGAAAGGTCAGGCTCATTCCTCTCGCATTCACAGCCATATAAGGAGACAATGGAAAACAGAGCCTCAAAAATCCTGCTCATTTCCTGGATGCCGTCTCATCTTGGTTTTGCCTGAAGCTCACGTTCTAGGGCACGCACAGAAAATATCTTGGTAGTTCTGGACACGTCAGAGTGTTTTCTTTCGAAAGCTATCAATTATATGCATAGTCGAGCATCTTTTTGTGACAAAATATCTTGTTTAAAACGGGAACGTTTTTCATCCAAAAATGAAATAGCGCCCCCAGAGCATCAACAGGATATATACATGTACTGTAGTTATTACCACACGAGATCCCCACATTGAAATAACACATATGGAATCAGTTAAGAACAATCTCTTATTTACAAGAACGGCATACTCATTCCTCCCTGTCGGGGAATTGAACCCCTGTCTCCCGAGTGCCCTCCCTGTCTCTGGTAATACCAAAATGGAAGACTATCAAATGATTCTCAAAGATGCCCTCTGGTGGTCAAACTAGCACTAACTTGCAGTAACAGAAAAAATGGCTGACAATTAAATGATGTGCCACACTATGGAAAAGATGTTTGAAGAGGGTATTTTGTTTTTTAATTATATTGTAAATGGAAATAGTAGAGTTATGTCTATCATGGAGTTATCAGAATTGTATGGGAAGGTTTGCTCAATCCAAGATTACAACCACTTGATTACAGCATTACGGGAAAACAATTGGAACCATTTCCCTGTTTGACTGCTAGGTTTTATGGGTATTATGACACTTCCACTGTGGGACTCTATAGAGGACTGATGAGACGTTGCTCTCTCTGTACATCTCTATTGCCCAGAGGTGCCTGCAGTTAAACAGAGAGTCAAACAAAAAGTGCAATTAAAAGGGACAGTTCCCTAAAAGTAAAAGAAAAATGAGAGCCTTTACTACAGGTTGAGGAGCCTCAAAATCTCACAGCCTCAGTACTACATTGAGTGGAGCTCTCGCACCCTAGTGAGCTACAACACACACACACACACACACACACACACACACACTCACACTCACACTCACACTCACACTCACACTCACACGCACACACACTCTACTGCATCTACTCAAGAATCTAGCTCCATCTACACATTCACTCAGCGCAATGAAATGCTGTTTTTATTCTGTAGGATAGTGGGTACTGCATGAAGTAGAGTAGGAGTTGTCCCTGGTCGCTGATCCAAGGTCAGTTTTCTGTTTTTTTCCCTAATGGTTAAAACTAGCATCTGAGGAAGGTAAGCTGATAGTAGATCTAGGTTTAAGGGCAACATATACCTGCAGGGTTGTTGATATTTGAAGACAGTCAGGGTTCTTTGTTTGTAAGATTCTTGCAGGAAAGTGTGAAGACACAGCTAGTGGTTTTGACCCAGATTCTTATAGTAAAGACTTGAGTAGTTCTATTTCTATTTCATTGAGGCTTGTTCAGTAAAGCAAGGCTAAGTACCAAGGAGTTATTGTCTCTTGTCTCTTCTCAGAGTTGTTTTTAAGCTGTTCTCGCTGTAAGGGTTCAGGGATTGAGCCTTGCTGCAGGGAGAATGCGGTCTCACTAGTGGAAGTTAACAGAGGAACACAGCACCCTTGCTCTATCTGTGTGTTTATAGCGCCCGGGGGATCTGCCCAAGGCAATGATATGTCTGAGAGATACGTTGAAGGATGAGGCTAGATCACCACGCACGCATTTACAGAGGGTGAGAGGTCATAGCGATGTCAAACAGAGTCGATTGCAGACGTTAGGGGGTATTTATATACGGTAACAGCCCAAGGCTTAAAACTGCAGCATTTTGTTATAGGATCTCTGTCAAAAACATGCTTGAGTGCCTTATACGATGAGCAGAAATGGCATGAAAGTGTATACAGTATAACAAAGCAAATGATAAACTAGACATATAGACATTGGATAAAATGTTATATAACTTCTTGAAACTCCCCATCCCGGATCCGGGTTTGTGACTAAAGCCTCAGGCTCATTAGCATAACGCAACGTTAACGATTTCTGAAAATCGCAAATAAAATGAAAATAATGCGTCTGCTCTCAAGCTTAGCCTTTTCTTAACAACACTGTCATCTCAGATTTTCAAAATATGCTTTTGATCCATAGAAATTGACTGATTTGTGTAAGAGTATGCAAAGCTAGCATAGCATTTTGAGTAGCATTTAGAACGCAACATTTTCACAAACCAGATAACCAAATAAATAAAATCATTTACCTTTGAAGAGCTTCTGATGTTTTCAATGAGGAGACTCTCAGTTACATACCAAATGCGCAGTTTTTCCTGAAAGCGTCTGTGTGTAGGAGAAATCGTTCCGTTTTCTACATTGCGTCTGGCTACCGAAACGAACCGAAAATTCAGTCACCTACAACGTAAAACTTTTTCCGGATTAATTACATAATTGTCAGGATTTGGCCAGGGTTGTTCCGGGTTTTGGTCACTAGATGCCCCCATTGTGCTTTTTGACCTTATGTTTTTTCCCTTGTTCCCCATTATTATTTGCACCTGAGCCTCGTTTTCCCCTGATTGTATTTAAACCCTTAGTTTCCCTCAGTTCTGTGCTCTGTGTTTGTATGTTAGCACCCAGCCCTAGTGTTCTGTGTATTCTTGTCGATTCCGGTGGATGCTCTTGTGGAATTCTGTTTTTGTTTTTGAGTATCTCTTGAGGCTTTTTTGTGCTATTCCTACCACCTTTTGGATTTGCCATTTTTTGTATTGAAGGACTTCTCCTTTTTACTTTATTAAATACACCGTCTTAAGTACTGCTGTGTCTGCCTCATCTTCTGGGTTCTGCTGACTATTCGTGGCTCAGTTGGTTAAGTAACTGTTTCTCACTCCGGAGACCCAGGTTCGTAACCGGGTCCTGACAATAATATCGACCGAAACATGGCAAACGTTGTTTGGAATCAATCCTCAAGGTGTTTTTTTCACATATCTCTTCATTGATATGCAGTTCGTGGAAGCTTGCTTTCCTCTCTGTATCCCATGGAAAAATATTGGCAGGTGACTTTTGCGCACCAATTTCGGCGCAGGACACCGGGCGGACACCTGGTAAATGTGGTCTCTTATGGTCAATCTTCCAATGATCTGCCTACAAATACGTCACAATGCTGCAGACACCTTGGGGAAACGACAGAAAGGGCAGGCTCATTCCTCTCGCATTCACAGCCATATAAGGAGACAATGGAAAACAGAGCCTCAAAAATCCTTGTCATTTCCTGGATGCCATCTCATCTTGGTTTTGCCTGAAGCTCACGTTCTAGGGCACGCACAGAGAATATCTTGGTATTTCTGGACACGTCAGAGTGTTTTCTTTCGAATGCTATCAATTATATGCATAGTCGAGCATCTTTTTGTGACAAAATATCTTGTTTAAAACGGGAACGTTTTTCATCCAAAAATGAAATAGCACCCCCATAGATGTAAGAGGATAAGGAGGATGTATGTAAAATCACATTGATATAATGGTCTGTATAAATACAGTAGGTTTGGAGTGGATTACATCTTCCTCCGGACATACTGACTATGTCCTAAATGGCACCCTATTCCCTATATAGTGCACTTCAAAACCATGATATGTCAGTTGACCACATGTAGACACACACACACTCAAACGCATATGTTATATGCTCATATAGTAGAAGTAGAAGACAAGGCAAGCAGATGTGATTCGACCACTTATTCAAAGCAGTAAAGACTCATACACACACTTACATGGTTTACCTCTCCCTCTCCCTTTGTTTTTGTCTCTCTCTCTCACTCCTTTTCTCTCTCTCTCTGTCTCTCTCCTCTTTCAGTCTTTCTTGCTCTCCCTCTCACTGTCTGCCTCGCACGCAGGCACACGCACCCCCCCCCCCCACACACACACACAGCTGCTCAGTGATGATGAATTAAATATGGTGTCCCACAGAGGAGAGTGCCCTTTGACCTCTGCCATTCAGCCATGCAGCAGACCGGGGGCAAGCAGGCGTGAAAGGTAATGGCTCAGACAGACACACACTGTGTCCACTGTGTTCTATAGGAGTCTGGAGAAAACAGCCTCAGATGGAGAAGAGAAGAGGAAGGGAGGAAAGGGGGCGTGGGACAAATGTCAAGAATAGAAACAGAGGAAAAGGAGAGGGATGGAGTGGAGGGTTTTCCGTTTTTGCAATGAGAGATTAGAGAAACCTTTAGAGTGGACCGAGTGGGGGAAAGGAGCGCTGGACAAGGAGAGGGGAAGGAGTAAGAGGAGGGGGTGGCTTTCAGTTGAGGGAGGCAAAGGGGGGCGTGTAGGATTAAGGGAGACTTGAGCGAGTGGAGATATAGAGGGAAAGAGGGCAATTGTGTGTGTAGAGTGAAAAAAAGTGTGGCTGTGCATCGGTTGACTGTGTTTGAATGAGAGTCTGGGTTAGCGGTTGTGACTCCACGGGTCAGGGATGGCGCACAGGCTTGTGGGAGTTAGGAGTAGCAGGGAATAGGGGTAGGGTAGGGGGGGAGAAAGGGAGAGGATGCTGTATGGTGCGGGGGTATGGTGCTGAGGGTAGGGTGCTAGGGGAGAGTGATAGTGGGTAGGGTGTAGGTAGGTGCTGATTTATGTGCTGACTGAGATTCAGATTTATGGCAGAAAGGGGAATTTGGTTGCTGCAGAGTTCTATGGTCCTAGCTCCCATATACAGTGGCTTGCGAAAGTATTCACCCCTCTTGGCATTTTTCCTGTTTTGTTGCCTTACAATCTGGAATTAAAATTGATTTTTGGGGGGGTTATATCATTTAATTTACACAACATGCCTACCACTTTGAAGAACTATGCTAATTAGCATAGCGCAATGGTCAAAAAATATTACTAGAAAATATTCATATTCATGAAATCACAAATGAAATATAGCGAAACAAAGCTTAGCCTTTTGTTAATCACCCTGTCATCTCAGATTTTTTAAATGATGCTTTACAGCCAAAGCAAGACAAGTGTTTGTGTAAGTTTATCAATAGCCTAGCATAGCATTATGTCCAGCTAGCAGCAGGAAACTTGGTCACGAAAATCAGAAAAGCAATCAAATTAATCGTTTACCTTGATGATCTTCGGATGTTTTCACTCACGAGACTCCCAGTTAGACAGCAAATGTTCCTTTTGTTCCTTAAAGATGATTTTTATACAAAAAAATACCTTTGTTGGTCACGTTATGTTGAGAAATCCACCAGAAATAGCTGTCACGATAACGGCAAAAAAAAATCAAAATTATATCCATAATATCAACAGAAAGATGGCAAACGTTTTTTTATAATCAATCCTCAAGTTGTTTTTCAAATATCTATTCAATAATATATCAACCGGGACAATTGGCTTTCAGTAGGATCGAGAGGAAAAATTACTACCTCTGTCTTTTACGCAAGAATCACTCTGAGAACCCTCAGCTGGCCACTTACGCAATGTGGTCGTTTACGCTCATTCTTCAACATAAAGGCATGAAACTACGTCCAAATGCTGTAGACACCTTAGGGAATACGTAGAAAAGGGAATCTCGTTGATATACATTTCAATGGCAAAATAGGGATGCATAGGAAAACAATGGTTTCAAAATAAGAGGCACTGATTGGATTTTCCTCAGGGTTTCGCCTGCAATATCAGTTCTGTTATACTCATAGACAGTATTTTGACAGTTTTGGAAACTTTAGAGTGTTTTCTATCCTAAGCTGTCAATTATATGCATATTCTAGCATCTGGTCCTGAGAAATAGGCCGTTTACTTTGGGAACGTTATTTTTCCAAAAATAAAAAGTGCCCCCTGGTTTCAAGAGGTTAACAAACTATAGTTTTGACAAGTCGGTCAGGACATCTACTTTGTGCATGGCACAAGTAATTTTTTACTTTTTTGCACTTCACAAAATAGATGATCATGATGCAGAATTATGTGGCTATATTGATGCAACATTGATGATATCAGTCAGGAAGTTAAAGCTTGTTCGCAAATGGGTCTTCCAAATGGACAATGACCCCAAGCATACTTCCAAAGTTGTGGCAAAATGGCTTAAGGACAACAATGTCAACGTATTGGAGTGGCCATCACAAAGCCCTGACCTCAATCCAATAGAACATTTGTGGACAGAACTGGAAAAGTGTGTGCGAGCAAGGAGGCCTATATACCTGACTCAGTTACACCAGCTCTGTCAGGAGGAATGGGACAAAATTCACCCAACTTGTTGTGGGAAGCTTGTGGAAGGCTATCCGAAACATTTGACCCAAGTTAAACAATTAAACAATTGAAAGGCAATGCTACCAAATACTAATTGAGTTTATGTAAATTTCTGACCCACTGGGAATGTGATGAAAGAAATAAAAGCTGAAATAAATCATTCTCTCTACTATTATTCTGACTTTTCACATTCTTAAAATAAAGTGGTGATCTTAACTGACCTAAGACAGAGATTTGTTACTAGGAATAAATGTCAGGAATTGTGAAAAACTGGGTTTACATTTAGTTGGCTAAGGTGTATGTAAACCTCTGACTTCAACTGTACACATGCATATGCCACTTTTCCATTTTTCATTTTTAAAATATTTTTTTCATTTCACTTCACCAATTTGGACTTTTTTGTGTATGCCCATGACATAAAATCTATTTAAATTACAGGTTGTAATTGCAACAAAATAGGAAAAACGCCAAGGGGGATGAATACTTTTGCAAGTCACTGTAGACACACTGTAACCCAGAGGGGTAGGGGTTGGGATACAAAAAGGAGTAGAGGAAAGGCAGTGGTTGGGATAGGAAGAAGGATGGAGTAGTGTGGGGAAAAGGGGGTGAGGTGGGTGGAGATGGGGTGGGAGAAGGTGAAATTGGGTGGAATAAAAAGGAAGATTAAGGGAAATGGAAGTGAAAGTCTGTGTCCTGGCCGATGACAGGTGTGAGAGGGTAGGTAGGGATGAGTTAATGGATGTCTCATGGTGTGTGTGTGTGTGTGTGTTTGTGTGTGTGTGTGAGATATGATCAGGCTGGTCAAATTGATGGCTGTCCCCGTCAGGCGTTGATGTGCTCTCCGCATGTCTTAAATAGGAGACAGCCTGGCTGACCATCTGACCATCTGCTGGCCAGACACACACTTCCATTATTCACACACACACACACACACACACACGCACGCACGCACGCACGGAGCATAGGTGGGTTTTGGCAGGGCATGAAGGACAAAAAGAGTGAAATGAAGTGATGAGGGAGGTGGAGATTTTAGCATGTAAATCTGGGTGGGGGGGTTGCATGCCAATCACTAAACAATACATCACTAAACACTAAATTAAACAACACAAAATGCTAAACTATAACGGTGACAAACGGTGCCCACAAACTGTTGTCCCAACAGCAGAGTCCCAACAGCAGTCCCAACACCTTACCACTGCTACACCTGGCTATCAGCAGAGCTTAGTCTCGCAGGAAAACAGTTAATTCAGCCTCATTTACTGCCTTTAAAAAACATAGCTGATAGAGCTGACTTGCTTAAACAAATGTGGTTTCTAATGACTATTGAGACGTACAAACTATGGCAAATAGGGGACGAAAATCGGATAAGAGGCAATCCGTAATTTGGATTAAGACACTAATGAGCGAGCTAGGATGGACGTAGTCAATATAACAATTTGTTCAGCACTTTTGAAATGTACAGCATTCAGTATTCAGAACATGCCCCGTTCTTACTCTGTACATCAAATCAGAACCGTGGATAAATAAAGGGGGCATATAAGCAGGCAATGAAAGCTCTTACAATATTCGATGATTACATTTCTCTAAAACAGGTAATAGGCTACATGTGCACCACCAAGTCAGAACAGTAGGCTAAATTATGAGGGGAAAATAGACCAAATTATCAGGGTGGGGCACATGGGCTACTAACAGCTTACTACACAACATTCACTTAGTATTACTTTCTTAGCTACAGTATACATATCTCCCTGGCATATTACATCATTTATGCAGCAGCATACAATACATTTTTGGACTCACTGTGTTGCGCTGTGCTCATTTGAACAGGAAGGTGGAGCGGGCAAATTTTGTAATCAAACTGTGTCATCAAAGTCTGTCATTCTCTGGATTTATGGGGCTTTCAAGACGACTGGGAATTGTGAAAAAGCAAAGTTGAATCATGATGACGTCAGTGATCTTCAGGTCGTAGCTCTAGAAAGAGGCCCGAGTTCCTGACTTGCAAGTCGAGTTGTAAGCCGAGTTGGATGACCGTTCAAAACATATTTTCCCAGTTGGAGCTAATTTTTTCCTGAGTTCTGTCGTGGAAATTTCCTCTATTTACCAAATCATGAGAGCAAACCACACACAAGTCAGAGTTAGTTATCAAAGTCCATCTTTAATTATATGAGCTCTATCACAAACCCTGTGACTCTCAGATCAATTCAGTGTCTATCAATGAATTCTCTGAGAGTCCCTAACACATTTCAACTGAGAACTTTTATAGCAAAGACACACAGGATAAGACAGCATCGGCATAATTCATTGTTCTGCTTTGGCTCCTTTCTCAAACTCAGAACCATAAACCAATCCTCCATATCAACAGCCATGTATCAAATCCATCCGATCTTGACAAGATCACAGAGACACACTGACTGGCACACAGACATTGGGGAGCCAAGAGATACACGCTTGACCTCTCCCCTCTCTCCGGCCCAAGCAACTTAGTCTTGACATAGAACAGATACTGCAACACCGCCACAGTATTATACAAAAATAACATTCTGATGAGAAGTAACATACAAACATATGATGAATATAAAACATCTTACCTATGTTACCACCTAATTCTGATTATTCCCCAACAGTTCCCGGTTGTCTTGAACTCATTGAAGTCAGATTTCCCAGATCCGAGTTAACAGTTGTTTTGAGCGCGGCAAAAATCATGCTGGATTGACGGCAAGGCCAATGTTGAATATTTATCATTTTGACGTCATTTTATCTGTGGCCAATGACCTTGAGCCTTCTTGGATAGGCACTTATAATGTAACTCTATGGCACTCAAGGGGCATGAATTTTCGAGTTCTACCCTTAGAATTGGCGGTGACGAAGTGTCCCCATGAGTGACAGAACACTGAGCCAACTAGAGAATATTACAAACCCCTACATTTTCCGCTGGCTGCCCCACCACCACAGAAAGCACTGAGCTAGGCTGAAACACCTGCTTTTTGGAGCTGCCTTCCTCAAGAAAGCAAAAAAGTAACCATGTTTGTATTTTAAATTCAGTTTATTTGACCTTTATTTAACTAGGCAAGTCAGTTAAGAACAAATTTTTATTTTCAATGATGGCCTAGGAACAGTGGGTTAACTGACTTATTCAAGGGCAGAACGACAGATTTTTACCTGGTCAACTCTGGGATTCGATCTTGCAAACTAGTCCAACGTATGAAGCTTTATTAACTCAATTAGATTTTTTTTTTACATTTGCAAACTGATATGTGACATGTATCTATACATGTGGAAATCCCATGTCCCCCTGTGAACAATTAATGCTAGAAAACTGCAACCCGAAACGAAGGTTATTGATGTGGCAAATGGCCCTTCAAAATGTTCCATTCATCCATCAAATCTAGGCACCGCAGCCCAAAGCTTTGACCTACGCTCTTCTCCTTTGCAAGGTTTTATCACTTTAAGTACAGTTTGGCTGTGGATTAATGTACTCCTGAAATACAGCCCTTAAATGCAATTAACATAGGAGGTTGTAGGAACATTGTGACAAAGTTTGAACCCTCTGATTACTAGCTACCTAGTTGATAGCCCTCAACAACTGATTAAAAAAAATAACTTATAACTTATAAAACTTATTTTAGATATTGCTATCAGATAGGGCCTCTGCAACGTCTCTCTAATTGAATTGCATGTAAATGTGACATATTTTTTTCTAGCATTGAAAAAAAAAGAATAGAAGAATGAGAGAGGGAGAGAGAGAGAGAGAGAGAGAGAGAGGTGAACTGTGACCCTGGAGTCTGGAGCTGAAATGGAAAGAGGAGAGAAAAATGACAGTGAATCGTGCTGGCTGTGCTTCAGTGGCCATGGGAGAAGAGCATCTTAATCTCGGGTTGACACACACAACACACACACAGTGGAGGATATAGGGTGTGTTTGCTAGGTTTGTCTGACAGACTAGGTTGTATTTGCTCTGCGTAGACATCATCATTTACACTCAACATGGGGACAGGGATGACAGGACAGGCAATTACATGGACCAGGGACGTATGTGTATGTGCGCGTGAAGAAGCGTTGAAGAAGACTAGCAGCCGAAACACGTTGCAGTTGTGTGTATTAGAAATGTACCAAAGGTTGATCTGATCCTTCTATATGTACATTACCTGTAAATACAGTACCAGTCAAAAGTTTGGGCACACCTACTAATTCAAGGTTTTTGTTTTTTTTTTACTATTTTTAACATTGTAGAATAATAGTGAAGACATCAAAACTATGAAATAACACATATGGAATCATGTAGTAACCAAAAAAGTGTTACATAAATCAAAATATATTTTATATTTGAGATTCTTCAAATAGCCACCCTTTGCCTTGATGACAGCTTTGCACACTCTTGGCATTTTCTCAACCAGCTTCATGAGTTAGTCACCTGGAATGCATTTCAAGTAACAAGGGGTGCCTTGTTGAAAGTTAATTTGTGGACTTTATTTCCTTTTGAATGCATTTCAGCTAATCATCTATGTTGTGACAAGGTAGGGCTGCTATACAGAAGATACCCCTATTTGGTAAAAGACCAAGTCCATATTATAGCAAGAACAACTCAAATAAGTAAAGAGAAATAACTGTCCGTCATTACTTTAAGACATGAAGGTCAGTCAATCTGGAAATTTTCTTCAAGTGCAGTCGCAGAAACCATCAGGCGCTATGATGAAACTGTCTCTCATGAGGACCGCCACAGGAAAGGAAGACCCAGAGTTACCTCTGCTGCAGAGGATAAGTTAATTAGAGTTACCAGCCTCAGAAATTGCAGCCCAAATAAATGCTTCACGGAGTTCAAGTAACAGACACATCTCAACATCAGCTGTTCAGAGGAGACTGTGTGAATCAGGCCTTCATGGTTGAATTGCTGCAAAGAAACCACTACTAAAGGACACCAATAAGAAGAAGAGACTTGCTTGGGCCAAGAAACACAAGCAGTGGACATTTGACCGGGGGAAATCTGTCCTTTGGTCTGATGAGTCCAAATTTGAGATTTTTGGTTCCAACTGCCGTGTCTTTGTAGGACACAGAGAAGGTGAACGGATGACCTCTGCATGTGTGATTACCAACATGAAGCATGGAGGAGGTTCCAGACGCACCGGATTGTGTCAAGAACTGCAACGCTGCTGAGTTTTTCACTCTCAACAGTTTCCCGTGTGTATCAAGAACGGCCCACCACCTAAAGGACATCCTGCTAACTTGACACAATTGTGGGAAGCATTGGAGTCAACATGGGTCCATGCCTTGACGAATTGAGGCTGTTCTGAGGGCAAATAAGGGGGTGCAACTCAATATTAGGGAGGTAGTCCTAATGTTTTGTATGTGTATTTACAGTACATTTGGAAAGTAATCAGACCCCTTCCCCTTTTCCACATTGTGTTACATTACAGCCTGATTCTAAATTTGATTAAATACATATTTTTTCCTCATCAATCTACACACAATACCCCAATACCCCATGACGAAGTGAAAACAGGTTTTAATAAATGTTTGCACATTTAAAAAAACAAAAACAGATATACCTTATTTACATAAGTAGTCAGACCCTTTGCTATATGACTCGAAATTGAGCACAAGTGCATGCTGTTTCCATTGATTGGAGTCCACCTGTTTATATAAGGTCCCAGTGTTGACAATGCATGTCAGAGAAAAAAAAACAAGCCAAGAGGTCAAAGGATTGTCTGTAGAGCTCCGAGACAGGATTATGTCTAGTCACAGAGCTTGAGAAAGGTACCAAAACATTTCTGAAGCATTGAAGGTCCCCGAGAACACAGTGACCTCCATCATTCTTAAATGGATGAAGTTTGGAACCACCAAGACTGAGCAATCAGGGGAGAAGGGCCTTGGTCAGGGAGGTGACCAAGAACCTGACGATCACTCTGACAGAACTCCAGAGTCCCTCTGTGTAGACAAGTGTCTGAATGTCCTTGAGTGGACCAGCCAGAGCCCGGACTTCAACCTGGTCTAACATCTGGAGAGACCTGAAAATAGCTGTGCAGCGACGTTCCCCATCCAACTTGACAGAGCTTGAGAGGATCTGCAGAGAAGAATTGGAGAAACTCCCCAAATACAGATGTGCCAAGCTTATAGCATCATACCCAAGAAGACTCAAGGCTGTAATCGCTGCCCAAGGTGCTTCAACAAAGTACTCAGTAAAGGGTCTGAATCATTAAATAATTTGTTTTTTATTTTTAATACATTTGCAAACATTTCTTAAAACCTGTTTTTGCTTTGTCATTATGGAACATTGTGTGTAGATCAATGAGGGAGATGCTTCTCTTAATCTGTTCTCTTCTAATGTGATTTTACTCCGTCAGGATGAGAACACACAGAAAAAAGCTGACTCCATTATTGATTTCCTTCTCTTATAAATCCTCGCAATTTCTTCATCTCCTTCCCAGTCACTTCTCCGAGATGACGAACCGTGCCTCGTATTTAGTATGACTGTCTGAACATGAATAAAAAAAGAGAATAAAAAGACAAATGAAACTAGGACACAAACAAAGGAGAGGTAGAGAATCCATCCTCCTCTTCACTGACTGGCATGACTGTGAGAGGCAGAATGATTAGACCGCATTGAAAGGAGAAGTGTCCTCAAACTCAGGTCAGCCAAATCTTAAAGTACCTCATTTTACAGCAGACCTGTGAGGTCAGCTGTAATTGCAGTGAATGTCTCCTGTCGCACCTCATCAACTCTGCTCACTTGTGGTGTTTGAAAACATCCCTCTTTGTCTTTCCTTCTCACTCTTTTTCTTCTTTGTTTTCCCCAGTGTACTACTTTCCTGTCTTCTTACTCTCTCTCTCTCTCTCTCTCTCTCTCTCTCTCTCTCTCTCTCTCTCTCTCTCTCTCTCTCTCTCTCTCTCTGTGTGTGTCCATTTCATTTCCCATATTTTTCATCCATATTTCTTATCTTTATTTGTGCATCTCTCAATATCCCCTTTCTCTTTTTTCCTTCCCCAGCTCTGAGAGGCTGATATCTGTTCATCTATCCAAACAGTCCATCCTCTCAAAGCTTAAAGAGCATAACGTCGTGTAATCCTGTTGTTGTCGTGAGCAGATAGATAAACATCCAGTTCTTTACCTTTAGTTCTACACAACACAGGACATCAGCCTTTGACAATAGGGCTAAATGTAGTGTTGCTACTGAATTCTGAAGCACTTTCAGCCTGAATCTTTCAGGTATAGTGGAAACTCAATGGTTGTTGTTGAGATATATATATAAAAAAAAAAGTTCATGTAAGAGCTACAGCATTTCTTGACATTGACATTGACCACCTTTGATAGCACAGTGTGTCCTTATTTGGTCGTGAAAATGTTGTCTTTCAGTGCTTTGGATTGAATGGCTGCTCACTTTGCTTGTGGAGCAGACACAAATGTTACTTCCTATTGTCGAGACTGATGTTACATCAGGTTACATCAGGTGAACTAAGTTGGATTTAACTTCGTCCAAGGTCCATCTCATAGACATATAATTAATAGAACAGGCTTGGAACATCTAACCCCGGCAATTTGACTGGTAAACCCATGGGTACACTCTCAATGGCTACCTGGTAATGTAGAATGTTCATTCAAATATGCTAACTGACGTGGCTCATGCAATGGAAAGTCTTTTTTGTAATGTCAGTTGAGTTGAATAATCAAATCACAGCACAGATTGATGGGTACACTTCCTGCTTCTACTTCCTGCTTTGCCCCTATGGGTACACTTGCAATGGCCGCCAGTCCACCCATTATGCCATCATTGTCTTGAATGGGGACGCCCATTCTATTCATTCTATTTCTATTGTGTGCAGGGGAGGCTGGTGGGAGGAGCTATAGGAGGACGGGCTCATAGGTAATGGCTGGAATGGAATAAATGGAATGGTATCAAACATACGGAAACCACATGTAAGATTTGGTTTAATTGATTCCATTCCAGCCATTACAATGAGCCCGTCCTCCTATAGCTCCTCCCACCAGCCTCCTATGAGTGTGTGTGTGTCTGTCTGTCAATGAGGCATTGTCACCTGTACTGCCTTTATGAAATTATTTACATTTATTTCCCATATTCATGCCTTTAATTGACATTTAGCATTTTTGTTGACGTGGCTCAGCCTCCCCGTGTAAACAACACACTTGTTTTCCAACTCGCAGCTCTCGCCACCACCGCCACCAACTAGACGATTGGACTAAATTGCCTACCTTTCATTTGTTTTGGTTTTTCGGCTCGGGCGGAGTAATAGGCGTTAGGCATTTTCCTCCATCCTTCCATTCTCAACCCCCTCTCCTATCTGGAAGAGCTGCATTCGCCAGGCTCATAACTCATATAAGGGATGCTTTCCCTAGCAGCAGCCCACCATAACAGCAGCCATCTGCCCGGGGATAGGCATGCATCTTCAAAAGAACGGTGGCATTCACATCATTGAAAATGTGAGTGTTAATAATGATATTATAAAAGCAGGGGGAAAGAGAGAGAGAGAGAGAGAGAGAGAGAGAGACGCCAGGCTTCGATTGTTCTGCTGAATACCACAGCTTGGTGCCACATTATGCACAATGCTCTCAGAACCAAAGAGAAACACATTTCAATGGAATATGGGAGCATGTAATATGGCCTAATGGCAAATATTGTATTAACGCAGCATATTTCCCACAGGAGATGAAGATGCGTGCATGTGTGGTGCGTGTATCACACAAATGCATGTGCGCACACACCACACACACACACACACACACACACACACACACACACACACACACACACACACACACACACACACACACACACACACACACACACACACACACACACACACACACACACACACACACACACACACACAGTTAATGAAGTCTTTCAGCCAAAACAATATAATTCCAGAATTACTCCACCAATATGAGCGACCTTTGTCTATTGTCTATATTTTGTTTTACATGCCTATGCTCCTGTTTGCTCTCACCGGCTTTGGTTCTCCTTTCTCCTTTCCTCTATGACCGCTAGTTGATGTGAGACTGCATTTCCGTCATAGATTCATCTATTTAGTCTAGTATTTCGCCTAGTATATATATGGAGAAATCAAGTGCGCTCTGTAGGCCCTATCGGGTGGTGTGTGAGAGAGTGTGTGTGTGTGGTAAGTGGAACTATGTCTGTGTGGATGGGAGGTTGTGTGTTTGGGTGTGCGTGTGCATGCGCACGTGTGTGTAGTCTGTCTGGCTGCCTGCTAAGTGTGTACGCATATCTATGTGTGATTTTGTTTGTCTGAGTGTGACGGCATTTACTACAAATACAATACCCAAGGCAACTGACAAGTCCATGTGTAGGATCACTTTTTAATTGACTTTGAAGTGGAACTGACAGCGTTGAACTACTTTGCAAATATGAAACAAACAGACAATCATAATATCAGTCAAAAATATCAAATTCCCTGTTTATGCCACAAAATCAACTTCATAAAAGGTTTTAAAAGCTGGTTCTATTTGACACAACATTCGATGGCACACACGAAGGCATTGTTGGAAGAATAGATGGATGCAGTTCAATGCATGTTTATTATAATTCACCAATACATTTCCAAACAAATATTGCTATCAGGTTGAAGATCACAGCTGTCCTGGCACATTGTTTGCTGCCTCCAGCCGGAAAGCACTGTTTCAGTTTCCATGACTCAATATTCTGGACCAAAACGGACGAATGGAACTAAGACTGGAAATGTCACGACAATCAAACTAGCAAGGACAATGTTCACAAGTCAGTCATAACGTGGCTAAGAGGCTATTTATGTAGCAAGCTAAAAACACAGCCTAACATTAGCTAGCTAGCTAGCTAGCTGCTATGATGATGTCATGTCATGCCATGCCATTGGAGGATTGGGTGAGTGACTTTCCCCCTCATATTGTTTTCGGTGGCTGTACACAGCTAGAGATACAGGTGTCATTTGGTTAGCTGGCAAGATCTTGAATGACTGTTGCCCAGTTATCATATCTCTTGAGTTCGCAAATTCCTCTGGTCACTCTACTTCGATTTCAGGGCACTCTGGTCTGAATGTGCCAGAGCACAGAATAACTGATGAATTTACAAACACGCAACACCCGCTGAATATGACCAGTGTCAGTAAACGTAGGCAGAAATAAGTTATAGTTAGTCAAGAACGCTCTAGATAACATGTAAACAGTCTAACCAGCTCTGTTACGGCGAGTAAAATGGTCAGAGTGAGGTGTTCTCTCATTTGTGTCTGGAAGTAGCTAGCTAGCAACTTTAGCCAGTTAGCTTGGGTGCTTGGTTGGGACAAGCGTGCATTGGCAGGGAAGCTGCAGAAAGACGAGTAGGCTACAATTCCCCATTGTTTATCAGTGCGATTTTGAAGGGCAACTAGCTGAAAAAGTTTGAGTGTTTATCTAATGTTCCTTCATTAGATTTTAGCTCATCTTGCTCTGGCTAGAACTAACGTTAGTTGTTGATCTGATTATTGTTGATGAAGCCTACCTTTTCATGGTTGTTTCATCAATAGGACAGTAAAGTTCCTAATTGTAAGAGGACTCCTGTGGTATTGACATATTTTCAGAAATCCATTCAGGTGTATTTTGTGACTTTTGTGTTCCAATGATCTAAAGTTGTGCTGTTGCAACTGCATGTAAACACACAGTCCAGTTCAAAGTGAATGATAGCAGGTCCTACTGCCTGTAAACACACAGTCCAGTTCAAAGTGAATGATGGCAGGTCCAACTGCCTGTAAACACACAGTCCAGTTCAAAGTGAATGATGGCAGGTCCTACTGCCTGTAAACACACAGTCCAGTTCAAAGTGAATGATGGCAGGTCCAACTGCCTGTAAACACACAGTCCAGTTCAAAGTGAATGATGACAGGTCCAACTGCCTGTAAACACACAGTCCAGTTCAAAGGGAATGAAAGCAGGTCCAACTGCCTGTAAACACACAGTCCAGTTCAAAGTGAATGATAGCAGGTCCAACTGCCTGTAAACACAGTCCAGTTCAAAGTGAATGATGGCAGGTCCAACTGCCTGTAAACACACAGTCCAGTTCAAAGTGAATGATGGCAGGTCCTACTGCCTGTAAACACACAGTCCAGTTCAAAGTGAATGATGACAGGTCCTACTGCCTGTAAACACACAGTCCAGTTCAAAGTGAATGATGACAGGTCCTACTGCCTGTAAACACACAGTCCAGTTCAAAGTGAATGATGGCAGGTCCAACTGCCTGTAAACACACAGTCCAGTTCAAAGTGAATGATGACAGGTCCTACTGCCTGTAAACACACAGTCCAGTTCAAAGTGAATGATGGCAGGCCCTACTGCCTGTAAACACACAGTCCAGTTCAAAGTGAATGATAGCAGGTCCAACTGCCTGTAAACACACAGTCCAGTTCAAAGTGAATGATGGCAGGTCCAACTGCCTGTAAACACACAGTCCAGTTCAAAGTGAATGATGGCAGGTCCTACTGCCTGTAAACACACAGTCCAGTTCAAAGTGAATGATGGCAGGTCCAACTGCCTGTAAACACACAGTCCAGTTCAAAGTGAATGATGGCAGGTCCAACTGCCTGTAAACACACAGTCCAGTTCAAAGTGAATGATGGCAGGTCCTAAAACACACAGTCCAGTTCAAAGTGAATGATGGCAGGTCTACTGCCTGTAAACACACAGTCCAGTTTAAAGTGAATGATGGCAGGTCCAACTGCCTGTAAACACACAGTCCAGTTCAAAGGGAATGAAAGCAGGTCCAACTGCCTGTAAACACACAGTCCAGTTCAAAGTGAATGATGGCAGGTCCAACTGCCTGTAAACACACAGTCCAGTTCAAAGTGAATGATGGCAGGTCCTACTGCCTGTAAACACACAGTCCAGTTTAAAGTGAATGATGGCAGGTCCTACTGCCTGTAAACACACAGTCCAGTTCAAAGTGAATGATGGCAGGTCCTACTGCCTGTAAACACACAGTCCAGTTTAAAGTGAATGATGGCAGGTCCTACTGCCTGTAAACACACAGTCCAGTTCAAAGTGAATGATGGCAGGTCCAACTGCCTGTAAACACACAGTCCAGTTCAAAGTGAATGATGGCAGGTCCTACTGCCTGTAAACACACAGTCCAGTTTAAAGTGAATGATGGCAGGTCCTACTGCCTGTAAACACACAGTCCAGTTCAAAGTGAATGATGGCAGGTCCTACTGCCTGTAAACACACAGTCCAGTTCAAAGTGAATGATGGCAGGTCCGACTGCCTGTAAACACACAGTCCAGTTTAAAGTGAATGATGGCAGGTCCTACTGCCTGTAAACACACAGTCCAGTTTAAAGTGAATGATGGCAGGTCCTACTGCCTGTAAACACACAGTCCAGTTCAAAGTGAATGATGGCAGGTCCTACTGCCTGTAAACACACAGTCCAGTTTAAAGTGAATGATGGCAGGTCCTACTGCCTGTAAACACACAGTCCAGTTTAAAGTGAATGATGGCAGGTCCAACTGCCTGTAAACACACAGTCCAGTTTAAAGTGAATGATGGCAGGTCCTACTGCCTGTAAACACACAGTCCAGTTTAAAGTGAATGATGGCAGGTCCTACTGCCTGTAAACACACAGTCCAGTTCAAAGTGAATGATGGCAGGCCCGTGTTGCAAATGGCTTGTTTGTATAAAGGCCTGCTGTAGCTCTGATTGGCTATAGCGCACCGGTCTGTGTAGACTCTGCTCTTGGACGAGACAGATAGGTTTACTTACTAGTTTTATTCACAGCAGTGTCTATTAGTTGTCCAAACGCACGGCCACTTTCCCACTCTATATTGCTCTAGAATTTTCACAAATGCCCTAGTGTACGTAATTCCCAAACATTCTAAGAATTGATGAAAACCTGAAAATGACCATATCGAACTGTTCGCTTGTCAGATTATGACATTTCTCCTGGGGGTGTAAATGAAGAGATTTTAATGAGATTTGATGTTGCTAAAATGCTGTCAGTTCCAGTTTACAGAATGCGCCCAAAGGTTCAAATGCAAAATGGTTGAATTAAAAGTCAGAGGGATTGAGATTGCCGATGGAGAAAAAAAAAGAAGCCGCTTGTTTTCTTTTAATTGGGAGCTTGGAGGAGGGACTGAGAAGAGCGGCTTATGAGGGTATATAGAGTTTAGTCATTATCTCTGTTTCACACTATGCATTATATTCCAATGTCATACTAACGGCCTTGGTCCTTAAGTCCATGCAATAGATACCCCCTATAAGCTGAATGTTTTGAAAAAGGATCAAACAAACACTTACATACATACGCATTGGCGCATGCACACACACACCAGCATACGCACGCGTGGTACAGCTTAGTCAGAGAGTATGGACCCTATGCACTCGTTTCCTCATCCAATGGTCAGCTGTTTGCCGATCAAGAATAGGCTCTACAAAAGGAACATCCTCAGCCTGTTGTATGATCTCTCTCTCTCTCTCTCTCTCTCTCTGTCTCTCTCTCTCTCTCTCTCTCTCTCTCTCTGTCTCTCTCTCTCTCTCTCTCTCTCTCTCTCTCTCTCTCTCTCTGTCTGTCTGTCTCTCTCTCTCTCTCTCTCTCTCTCTCTCTCTCTCTCTCTCTCTCTCTCTCTCTCTCTCTCTCTCTCTCTCTCTCTCTCTGTCTCTCTCCTCTGTCTCTCTCTCTCTCTCTCTCTCTCTCTCTCTCTCTCTCTCTCTCTCTCTCCTCTCTCTCTCTCTCTCTCTCTCTGTCTCTCTGTCTCTCTCTGTCTCTCTCTCTCTCTCTCTCTCTCTCTCTGTCTCTCTCTCTCTCTCTCTCTCTCTGTCTCTCTCTCTCTCTCTCTCTGTCTCTCTCTCTCTCTGTCTCTCTCTCTCTCTCTCTCTCTCTCCCTCTCTCTCTCTCATCCACCCACACATTTTCACCCTCCGGAATTTAGATTAGATTCAAGTCCCTGGGGTGAAGTGGTCACAGGCACACCAGGGAGACAGGCCTCCCATGGAGGAACCGATATGGATAAAGTGACGTGTCTGAACCATATTTGGGATTGAAATAAACACACCACTGACCATTACTGAAACCAAAATGGGGGCACAATATAAATTGCCATTGAATCTCATCTCTGGACATGTTTCAAGGTAACACCACTCACTTCTCTCTCTCAGTTTCAGTTGGCCATAATAGAGGTGTATTATCTTTTGACTGTAATAAAAGCCTCTTTCTCTCTGTCTCTCTCTCTCTCTCTCTCTGCTTTGTGTCCTTCAGTCTCTCTGCTCAGTGGCTCTATTAGATCCATGTCAGGTTTGAGTGCCTCTCAGAAAAGGTTTCTCTGTCTCTCCCTCATCTCTCTCATTATGTCTCTGGTAGCATTTTATAAACCTCTCTGGATGGAGGTGGTTTAGCCATTAAAATCTCTCTCTCTCTCTCTGTCTCTCTTCAGGGTACTCTGTCTCTCTGTCTCTGTGTGTCTGCTTACTGTCTCTCAGGCAACTTTAAACCTCTCTCTCTGTCTCTCTGTCTCTACTTTGGGATTTTGTCTCACTGAGAACCTTTATCTACTTCTCCAGAGACAGATGAACTCTCTGTGGAGACCATTTTGGTCTCTGTGTCCAGAATGAAGGAAATGTCTAGAGTCTCTCTCTCTCTGTCTCTCCAATGCTAACTGCTCGTCTCTCTGTCTCTCTCCGAAGTCTCTGGTATCTATCTCTCATGCTCTCTTCATCCACCCACACATTTTCACCCTCCGCAATTTAGATTAGATTCAAGTCCCTGGGGTGAAGTGGTCACAGGCACACCAGGGAGACAGGCCTCCCATGGAGGAACCGATATGGATAAAATGACGTGTCTGAACCATATTTGGGATTGAAATAAACACACCACTGACCATTACTGAAACCAAAATGGGGGCACAATATAAATTGCCATTGAATCTCATGGGGGACATGTTTCAAGGTAACACCACTACACTTAGGGAACAGTTTCAGTTGGCCATAATAGAGGTGTATTATCTTTTGACTGTAATAAAAAGCCCCTTTCCTTCACAGCTTTGTGTCCTTCAGAGTGAAAAGCTCAGTGGCATATTAGATCCATGTCAGGTTTGAGTGCCGTTCAGAAAAGGTTTCCAAACCCTCATCGACCATTATGGTCACGGTAGCATTTTATAAACCTCTCTGGATGGAGGTGGTTTAGCCATTAAAATAATCTATACGCGTTCAGGGTATTCTGAGAGACAAAGATGTGTGTGTGCTTACTCTCCAGGCAACCTTTAAACCGTTAAAGGGATACTTTGGGATTTTGGCACTGAGAACCTTTATCTACTTCTCCAGAGACAGATGAACTCGTGGAGACCATTTTGGTCTCTGTGTCCAGAATGAAGGAAATTAGAGACCGTTCCGCGCACCAATGCTAACTGCCGTTAGCGCAGTAACTGGAAGTCTATGGTATCTACTAGCATGCTGTGTTCACCCTTTATGTCGCTGTAAACAGACCCGTGTTATGGTGAAGAATAATACACTAAGGCGAGTTAAGCCTTTGGGTTCATGCTAGTACCGGGGGGGGGGTGAATCGTGCCTGATGGGAGACTGACAGCTAGCATACGGCTCCACCCCCCTGACTGCAGGACTCCGTTCTCACTTCTCCTGTCCTATTCCTCCTCTACCTACTCTGTCTCACTCCTCTACCTCTCCCTTCTCCTGTCCTATTCCTCCTCTACCTACTCTGTCTCACTCCTCTACCTCTCCCTTCTCCTGTCCTATTCCTCCTCTACCTACTCTGTCTCACTCCTCTTCCTCTCCCTTCTCCTGTCCTATTCCTCCTCTACCTACTCTGTCTCACTCCTCTACCTCTCCCTTCTCCTGTCCTATTCCTACTCTACCTACTCTGTCTCACTCCTCTACCTCTCCCTTCTCCTGTCCCATTCCTCCTCTACCTACTCTGTCTCACTCCTCTACCTCTCCCTTCTCCTGTCCTATTCCTCCTCTACCTACTCTGTCTCACTCCTCTTCCTCTCCCTTCTCCTGTCCTATTCCTCCTCTACCTACTCTGTCTCACTCCTCTTCCTCTCCCCCTCTCCTGTCCTATTCCTCCTCTACCTACTCTGTCTCACTCCTCTACCTCTCCCTTCTCCTGTCCTATTCCTTCTCTACCTACTCTGTCTCACTCCTCTTCCTCTCCCTTCTCCTGTCCTATTCCTCCTCTACCTACTCTGTCTCACTCCTCTACCTCTCTCTACACACTCTCTTCACTTTCCTCCTCCACTCCTCCTCCTCCAAGGACAAGTGTGACTCGTCAGAATCCTTAGAGGTCCCCAGTCAGTGCCCACTGTTCTGCCTCTGATAGTGGGTCAGCCTGGTCACTCCCGCTCTTCTCCCCCTCTCTCCGTGTTGGCTCAGGTTCTCTCTGAGGACAGACGCTCCCTGTCTTTCCTGTCTGCAGTTTGGGTACTGTTTTTTCAGCGTTTGAAGGTAACGGCAGGAGATCGATTTGATGAATGGTCTTTATGAGTGTGTCGTGTCGATGGCCTGATGGCAGCACTGCAGTCGTGGGCAGGAACACTGCACTGAATATATTAGTTTCTCTCTCTCTCTCTCTCTCTCTCTCTCTCTCTCTCTCTCTCTCTCTCTCTCTCTCTCTCTCTCTCTCTGTCTCTCTGTCTCTCTCTCTGTCTCTCTCTCTCTCTCTCTCTCTCTCTCTCTCGTCCCCTCATGCCGCCACGCTTACCAATCTCTACCCCCAGGTCATTAACACCAATATTAAGTGTTTTGTGAATTCACAGCCTCTCCATCTCTCCTCTCTGCTTCCCGCCCATAAAAACACAGCTACCATAATGACACGGCCACACTTTACAATTGGGTGGGGGGGGGGAGATCAATCTCCAATATGAAGGGCAAAGCAAAGCTATTAGAGTTGAGTACAAAACCAAATGGGATTGTGTGTTTATTTTCTTTATAGAAAGGAATCTATGAAAGTGTTATCAGATTGTTGATCGGCGAGCCTATTGGGATGCAACCCCCCTGGTGTCATTACAAACCGGGTAAACCACATGGAAGAGAGAAAGCTACAGTGAATCACTGCAAGAAGGATGAAGAGAGAGAGAAATAGGGTTGGAGAGGGACACAGAATGAGGGATAGAGATATGAACAAAGAGAGACAGAAGCGAGAAATGGAGAGGGAAACAGTGAAATAGAAATAAACAGACAGGGAGATGGTGATATATACTAGTAGAGGTAGAAAAAGGGATAGAGAGAGGGTTGGAGGGAGGGATAGAGAGTGGGATGAGAGAGGGTTGGAGGGAGGGATAGAGAGGGGGATGAGAGAGGGTTGGAGGGAGGGATAGAGAGGGGGATGAGAGAGGGTTGGAGGGAGGGATAGAGATAGGGATAGAGAGTGGGATGGAGAGAGGGATGGAGGGAGGGATAGAGAGAGGGATGGAGGGAGGGATAGAGAGGGGATGAGAGAGGGTTGGAGGGATACAGATAGGGATAGGAGGGATGGAGAGAGGGATGGAGGGAGGGATAGAGAGAGGGTTGGAGGGAGGGATAGAGAGAGGGATGAGAGAGGGTTGGAGGGAGGGATAGAGAGAGGGATAGAGAGTGGGATGGAGAGAGGGATGGAGGGAAGGATACAGAGAGGGATGGAGGGAGGGGTAGAGAGGGCATGGAGGGAGGGATACAGAGAGGGCTGGAGGGAGGGATACAGAGAGGGATGGAGAGAGGGATACAGAGAGGGATGGAGAGAGGGATACAGAGAGGGATGGAGAGAGGGATGGAGAGAGGGATGGAGAGGGATACAGAGAGGGATGGAGAGAGGGATACAGAGAGGGATGGAGATACAGAGAGGGATACAGAGAGGGATGGAGAGGGGATACAGGGATACAGAGAGGGATGGAGGGAGGGATACAGAGTTGGAGATGAGAGAGAGGGATACAGAGTGGGATGGAGGGAGGGATACAGAGAGGGATGGAGAGAGGGATGGAGAGAGGGATACAGAGATGGATGGAGGGAGGGATACAGAGAGGGATGGAGGGAGGGATACAGAGAGGGATGGAGGGAGGGATACAGAGAGGGATGGAGGGATGGATACAGAGAGGGATACAGAGAGGGATACAGAGAGGGCTGGAGAGAGGGATGGAGAGAGGGATACAGAGATGGATGGAGGGAGGGATACAGAGAGGGATGGAGGGAGGGATACAGAGAGGGATGGAGGGAGGGATACAGAGAGGGATGGAGGGAGGCATACAGAGAGGGATGGAGAGAGGGATGCAGAGAGGGATGGAGGGAGGGATGGAGGGAGGGATACAGAGAGCGATGGAGAGAGGGATAGAGAGAGGGGTGGAGAGAGGGATACAGAGAGGGATACAGAGAGGGATGGAGAGAGGGATGGAGAGAGGCATACAGAGAGGGATGGAGGGAGGGATACAGAGAGCGATGGAGAGAGGGATAGAGAGAGGGATGGAGAGAGGGATACAGAGAGGGATACGGAGTGGGATGGAGGGATACAGAGAGGGATGGAGAGAGGGATACAGAGAGGGATGGAGGGAGGGATACAGAGAGGGATGGAGAGAGGGATAGAGAGAGGGATGGAGAGAGGGATACAGAGAGGATACAGAGTGGGATGGAGGGAGGGATACAGAGAGGGATGGAGAGAGGGATACAGAGAGGGATGGAGGGAGGGATACAGAGAGGGATGGAGAGAGGGATACAGAGAGGGATACAGAGGGGGATGGAGAGAGGGATACAGAGGGGGATGGAGAGAGGGATACAGAGGGGGATGGAGAGAGGGATACAGAGAGGGATACAGAGAGGGATGGAGAGAGGGATACAGAGAGGGATGGAGAGAGGGATACAGAGAGGGATACAGAGATGGATGGAGAGAGGGATACAGAGAGGGATACAGAGTGGATGGAGGGAGGGATGGAGGGAGGGATACATAGAGCGATGGAGAGGGGGATAAGTGAGGGATGGAGAGAGGGATACAGAGAGGGATGGAGGGAGGGATGGAGGGAGGGATACAGAGAGCGATGGAGAGAGGGATAGAGAGAGGGATGGAGACAGGCATACAGAGAGGGATGGAGGGAGGGATACAGAGAGGGATGGAGAGAGTGATGGAAATAGGGATGGAGAGAGGGATACAGAGAGTGATACAGAGAGGGATACAGAGAGGGATGGAGGGAGGGATACAGAGAGGGATGGAGAGAGGGATGGAGGGAGGGATACAGAGAGGGATGGAGAGAGGGATACAGAGTGGGATGGAGAGAGGGATGGAGAGAGGGATACAGAGAGGGATACAGAGATGGATGGAGAGAGGGATACAGAGCGGGATACAGAGATGAATGGAGAGAGGGATGGAGGGAGGGATACATAGAGCGATGGAGAGGGGGATAGAGAGAGGGATACAGAGGGGGATGGAGAGAGGGATACAGAGGGGGATGGAGAGAGGGATACAGAGAGGGATACAGAGAGGGATGGAGAGAGGGATACAGAGAGAGGGATGGAGAGAGGGATACAGAGAGGGATACAGAGATGGATGGAGAGAGGGATACAGAGAGGGATACAGAGTGGATGGAGGAGGGATGGAGAGAGGGATACAGAGAGGGATACAGAGGGGGATGGAGAGAGGGATACAGAGAGGGATACAGAGAGGGATGGAGAGAGGGATACAGAGAGGGATGGAGAGGGATGGAGAGAGGGATACAGAGAGGGATACAGAGGGGGATGGAGAGAGGGATACAGAGGGGGATGGAGAGAGGGATACAGAGAGGGATACAGAGTGGGATGGAGAGAGGGATGGAGAGAGGGATACAGAGAGGGATACAGAGGGGGATGGAGAGAGGGATACAGAGGGGGATGGAGAGAGGGATACAGAGAGGGATACAGAGAGGGATGGAGAGAGGGATACAGAGAGGGATGGAGAGAGGGATACAGAGAGGGATGGAGGGAGGGATACAGAGAGGGATGGAGGGAGGCATACAGAGAGGGATGGAGAGAGGGATGCAGAGAGGGATGGAGGGAGGGATGGAGGGAGGGATACAGAGAGCGATGGAGAGAGGGATAGAGAGAGGGGTGGAGAGAGGGATACAGAGAGGGATACAGAGAGGGATGGAGAGAGGGATGGAGAGAGGCATACAGAGAGGGATGAAGGGAGGGATACAGAGAGCGATGGAGAGAGGGATAGAGAGAGGGATGGAGAGAGGGATACAGAGAGGGATACGGAGTGGGATGGAGGGATACAGAGAGGGATGGAGAGAGGGATACAGAGAGGGATGGAGGGAGGGATACAGAGAGGGATGGAGAGAGGGATAGAGAGAGGGATGGAGAGAGGGATACAGAGAGGGATACAGAGTGGGATGGAGGGAGGGATACAGAGAGGGATGGAGAGAGGGATACAGAGAGGGATGGAGGGAGGGATACAGAGAGGGATGGAGAGAGGGATACAGAGAGGGATACAGAGGGGGATGGAGAGAGGGATACAGAGGGGGATGGAGAGAGGGATACAGAGGGGGATGGAGAGAGGGATACAGAGAGGGATACAGAGAGGGATGGAGAGAGGGATACAGAGAGGGATGGAGAGAGGGATACAGAGAGGGATACAGAGATGGATGGAGAGAGGGATACAGAGAGGGATACAGAGTGGATGGAGGGAGGGATGGAGGGAGGGATACATAGAGCGATGGAGAGGGGGATAGAGTGAGGGATGGAGAGAGGGATACAGAGAGGGATGGAGGGAGGGATGGAGGGAGGGATACAGAGAGCGATGGAGAGAGGGATAGAGAGAGGGATGGAGACAGGCATACAGAGAGGGATGGAGGGAGGGATACAGAGAGGGATGGAGAGAGTGATGGAAATAGGGATGGAGAGAGGGATACAGAGAGTGATACAGAGAGGGAAACAGAGAGGGATGGAGGGAGGGATACAGAGAGGGATGGAGAGAGGGATGGAGGGAGGGATACAGAGAGGGATGGAGAGAGGGATACAGAGTGGGATGGAGAGAGGGATGGAGAGAGGGATACAGAGAGGGATACAGAGATGGATGGAGAGAGGGATACAGAGCGGGATACAGAGATGAATGGAGAGAGGGATGGAGGGAGGGATACATAGAGCGATGGAGAGGGGGATAGAGAGAGGGATACAGAGGGGATGGAGAGAGGGATACAGAGGGGGGATGGAGAGAGGGATACAGAGAGGGATACAGAGAGGGATGGAGAGAGGGATACAGAGAGGGATGGAGAGAGGGATACAGAGAGGGATACAGAGATGGATGGAGAGAGGGATACAGAGAGGGATACAGAGTGGATGGAGGGAGGGATGGAGAGAGGGATACAGAGAGGGATACAGAGGGGGATGGAGAGAGGGATACAGAGAGGGATACAGAGAGGGATGGAGAGAGGGATACAGAGAGGGATGGAGAGAGGGATGGAGAGAGGGATACAGAGAGGGATACAGAGGGGGATGGAGAGAGGGATACAGAGGGGGATGGAGAGAGGGATACAGAGAGGGATACAGAGTGGGATGGAGAGAGGGATGGAGAGAGGGATACAGAGAGGGATACAGAGGGGGATGGAGAGAGGGATACAGAGGGGGATGGAGAGAGGGATACAGAGAGGGATACAGAGAGGGATGGAGAGAGGGATACAGAGAGGGATGGAGAGAGGGATACAGAGAGGGATACAGAGATGGATGGAGAGAGGGATACAGAGAGGGATACAGAGTGGATGGAGGGAAGGATGGAGGGAGGGATACATAGAGCGATGGAGAGGGGGATAGAGAGAGGGATGGAGAGAGGGATACAGAGAGGGATGGAGGGAGGGATGGAGGGAGGGATACAGAGAGCGATGGAGAGAGGGATAGAGAGAGGGATGGAGACAGGCATAGAGAGAGGGATGGAGGGAGGGATACAGAGAGGGGATGGAGAGAGTGATGGAAATAGGGATGGAGAGAGGGATACAGAGAGTGATACAGAGAGGGATACAGAGAGGGATGGAGGGAGGGATACAGAGAGGGATGGAGAGAGGGATGGAGGGAGGGATACAGAGAGGGATGGAGAGGGATACAGAGAGGGATACAGAGTGGGATGGAGAGAGGGATACAGAGAGGGGATGGAGAGAGGGATACAGAGAGGGATACAGAGAGGGATGGAGAGAGGGATACAGAGAGGGATGGAGAGAGGGATACAGAGAGGGATGGAGAGAGGGATACAGAGAGGGATGGAGAGAGGGATACAGAGAGGGATACAGAGAGGGATGGAGAGAGGGATACAGAGAGGGATACAGAGAGGGATGGAGAGAGGGATACAGAGAGGGATACAGAGAGGGATGGAGAGAGGGATACAGAGAGGGATACAGAGAGGGATGGAGAGAGAGATACAGAGAGGGATACAGAGAGGGATGGAGAGAGGATACAGGAGAGGGATACAGAGAGGGATGGAGAGAGGGATACAGAGAGGGATACAGAGAGGGATGGAGAGAGTTAGATACAGAGAGGGATACAGAGAGGGATGGAGAGAGGGATACAGAGAGGGATACAGAGAGGGATGGAGGGAGGGATACAGAGAGGGATGGAGAGAGGGATACAGAGAGGGATAAAGAGAGGGATGGAGAGAGGGATACAGAGAGGGATACAGAGAGGGATGGAGGAGGGATGAGAGGGATACAGAGGGAGGAGATGGAGAGAGAGATACAGAGAGGGATACAGAGAGGGATGGAGAGAGGGATACAGAGAGGGATGGAGAGAGGGATGGAGAGAGGGATGGAGAGAGGGATACAGAGAGGGATACAGAGAGGCATGGAGAGAGGGATACAGAGAGGGATGGAGAGTGGGATACAGAGAGTGATGGAGAGAGGGATGGAGGGAGGGATACAGAGAGGGATGGAGAGAGGGATGGAGGGAGGGATACAGAGAGGGATACAGAGAGGGATGGAGGGAGGGATACAGAGAGGGATGGAGAGAGGGATACAGAGTTAGATGGAGAGAGGGATACAGAGAGGGATGGAGGGAGGGATACAGAGAGGGATGGAGAGAGGGATACAGAGTTGGATGGATAGAGGGATACAGAGAGGGATGGAGAGAGGGATACAGAGAGGGATGGAAAGAGGGATACAGAGTTGGATGGAGAGAGGGATACAGAGAGGGATGGAGAGAGGGATACAGAGAGGGATGGAGGGAGGGATACAGAGAGGGATGGAGAGAGGGATACAGAGAGGGATGGAGAGAGTGATGGAAATAGGGATGGAGAGAGGGATACAGAGTGGGATACAGATAGGGATACAGAGTGGGATGGAGGGAGGGATACAGAGAGGGATGGAGAGAGGGATACAGAGAGGGATGGAGGGAGGGATACAGAGAGGGATGGAGAGAGGGATACAGAGAGGGATACAGAGAGGGATGGAGAGAGGGATACAGAGGGGGATGGAGAGAGGGATACAGAGGGGGATACAGAGAGGGATGGAGAGAGGGATACAGAGAGGGATGGAGAGAGGGATACAGAGAGGGATACAGAGATGGATGGAGAGAGTGATACAGAGAGGGATACAGAGTGGATGGAGGGAGGGATGGAGGGAGGGATACATAGAGCGATTGGAGAGGGGGATAGAGAGAGGGATGGAGAGAGGGATACAGAGAGGGATACAGAGAGGGATGGAGGGAGGGATGGAGGGAGGGATACAGAGAGCGATGGAGAGAGGGATAGAGAGAGGGATGGAGACAGGCATACAGAGAGGGATGGAGGGAGGGATACAGAGAGGGATGGAGAGAGTGATGGAAATAGGGATGGAGAGAGGGGATACAGAGAGGATACAGAGAGGGATACAGAGAGGGATGGAGGAGGGATACAGAGAGGGATGGAGAGAGGGATACAGAGAGGGATGGAGAGGAGGGATACAGAGAGGGATGGAGAGAGGGATACAGAGAGGGATGGAGAGGGATACAGAGGGGATACAGAGAGGGATGGAGAGAGGGATGGAGATACAGAGAGGGATACAGAGAGGGATGGAGAGAGGGATACAGAGAGGGATGGAGAGAGGGATACAGAGAGAGGGATAAAGAGAGGGATGGAGAGAGGGATACAGAGAGGGATGGAGAGAGGGATGGAGGGAGTGGTACAGAGAGGGATGGAGAGAGGGATACAGAGAGGGATGGAGAGAGAGGGATACAGAGAGGGATGGAGGGATGGAGGGATACAGAGAGGGATGGAGAGAGGGATGGAGAGAGGGATGGAGAGAGGGATACAGAGAGGGATACAGAGAGGGATGGAGAGGGATACAGAGAGGATGGAGGGATGGAGAGAGGATACAGAGAGGGATGGAGAGAGGGATACAGAGAGGGATGGAGAGAGGGATACAGAGAGGGATGGAGAGAGGGATACAGAGGGAGAGAGGGATAAAGAGAGGGATGGAGAGAGGGATACAGAGAGGGGATACAGAGAGGGATGGAGAGAGGGGTACAGAGAGGGATACAGAGAGGGATGGAGAGAGAGATACAGAGAGGGATACAGAGAGGGATGGAGAGAGGGATACAGAGAGGGATGGAGAGAGGGATGGAGAGAGGGATGGAGAGAGGGATACAGAGAGGGATACAGAGATGGAGAGAGGGATACAGAGAGGGATGGAGAGAGGGATGGAGAGAGGGATACAGAGAGGGATGGAGAGTGGGATACAGAGAGTGATGGAGAGAGGGATACAGAGAGTGATGGAGAGAGGGATGGAGAGAGGAAAACTAAACACTCCACTCCTGATCATCACAACCTGTTTCCCTTGACTCTAACATCCATAATACTTTCAAACAACATACGTATGTGCACAGACCGTAACGCATGTACTAAATATACACTGCGTGGAACCTGAGATGTTGTATAAAAGACAGGGCCTTGGGCGGAGGGAGGGGGGGATGCGGAGACTAGAGAATTCTATTATCACCAAGATGACAGGTGATGATTCCTTTTCTATTTGCTTCCACCCTGAGGTCAGAGGCGATGCCATGGTGGAGTGCAGGGGGCGGAAAAAAATGTATATTCATAATACATTGAACAAAAATATAAATGTCGTAACCAACTTCGATGGCCACTGGCACGCTGGAGAAGTGTGCTCTTCACGGATGAATCCCGGTTTCAACTGTACCAGGCAGATGGCGGTGTGTGGGCGAGCGGTGGGGTTATGGTATGGGCAGGCATGAGCTACAGACAATGAACACAATTGCATTTTATCAATGTCAATTTGAATTCAAAGAGATGCCATGACGAGATCATCACCTCATGTTTCAGCATGATAATGCCCCATGTCTCAAGGATCTGTACACAAATCCTGGAAAATGTCCCAGTTCTTCCATGGCCTGCATACTCACCTGCATACTCATATCACCCATTGAGCATGTTTGGAATGCTCTGGATCGACGTGTTCGACAGCACATTCCGGTTCCCGCCAAAATCCAGAAACTTCGCACAGCCATTGAAGAGAAGTGGAACAACATTCCACAGGCCACAATCAGCAGCCTGATCAACTCCATGTGAAGGAGAAGTGTCGCGCTGCATGAGGCAAATGATGGTCACACCAGATATTGACTGGTTTTCTGATCCACGCCCCTACCTTTTTTTTTAAAGGTATCTGTGACCAACAGATGCATATCTGTATTCCCAGTCATGTGAAATCCATAGATTAGGGCCTAATGCATTTATTTTCCTTATATGAAATTGTTGCGTTTCTAGGTCTGTTCAGTGTACTGTGTATGATCTAACAGTCATCATAGAAGGAGAGGGAATGGATAGAGGAAACCTATGCTTTGTTATTGACGTTTTTACTACTAGTAGATGTTCTTTGCTTGTTATATGCTGGCATCCAGGCTTTGTCAAACATTGATAGGGGGATGAACAATGTACGGGTGGATGTCATCCCAGGTGTTAGGTTTTCAAGCAATTTTCAAGGGGTCAAAGGTCAATTCTGGTGATAATGGCTGCTCTACTTTATATTACTTCACATTGAAGCCTGCACATCAACAATTGTTCTGCAGGAGAGATACGTGTTTGATGGTATTAGGACATTGTCAACTGAATAAAGGGAAGGATGCGATGTTCCGTGATTCCTGGAACCTTAATCATGTCATGAAACACGTACCGGAAGGACATTCACTAAAACTGTGTGTGTGTGTGTGTGTGTGTGTGTGTGTGTGTGTGTGTGTGTGCGTGTGTGTGTGTTTAGCCTAAGCCTAGCTCTGTCATACACACTCACACACATATTTTAAGAGCCATTGCCCACACATTCCCCGCACAGTAGATAAGCCTGTACATTATTCCACAGAATGTTCATTGTTGTCTCGTCCTTTTAGTGGCACAAATAAGATGCTTAACGATGGATGTCCAGAGCCACATAAATTCAGAGTATATAGCCCGAAGCACCTTGATAACACAGGACTACACAGTGGATCAATACGGTGCCTCTGTGTATACAGGGGTTCGTCCTTTAAAAGTTGCTGCATACCGCAGCACAGCTTACATGGTGTCACAGAATTCTATGGCACGTTGTTTAAGTGTCAACCACTGTTACCATTAATGCTAGTTAGTGCTAGTTTGACCACCAGAGGGCATCTTTGAGAAGCATTTGATAGCCTTCAATAGTGGCTGTACTAGAGAATTTTTTGGAAGAACACAGTATATGGGACTGATTTTAAGAGATTTTGCTTAATTAATTTAATTAATATTATGGTGTTTCTATTCCAAGAAAAATGAAAAATTGAACATGACTCTTCACCAATAATTACATATAGAGGATTGGAGGACTCTAAATTTAAACCAGAAGTTGCCTCATGGGTCTCCCGGTACATTTTGCACTGTGATGCATTGTTTTAAACAGGTGCGCCTAACGGGAGACCCCATCCACAAAGTATCAAAATACAGAGAGGTGTTGGAATATTGGATAAGGTATATTGTCCTGCTAATAGCCCATAATGGCTATTATAATACTGTGCATGGTGTCCAGGTTAGGATAACCAAAACATTTCTTTATTAAAGACTATCAGAAATAATGTTGGTACAGTACTTCTTTATTTTGATCCAAAGTCATGAATGAGTGAGTCACTCAGCTTTATATATGTGCCGGCTGTGCCATCAACTTGATTATATATAGTTGAAGTCGGAAGTTTACATACACTGAGGTTAAAATGCCCACGATAACTGGTCGGTATGGTTGGTGTTGAGCATTTTCACTTTATTGTCCCAGCTCTAGTCTGCACATACAGTTGAAGTCGGAAGTTTATATACACTTACAACTAATTTTTCAACCACTCCACACATTTCTTGCTAACAAATTATAGTTTTGGCAAGTCGGTTAGGACATCTACTTTGTGCATGACACAAGTCATTTTTCCAACAATTGTTAACTTCTTGAAACTCCCCAACCCGGATCCGGGTTTGTGACTAAAGCCTCAGGCTCATTAGCATAACGCAACGTTAACGATTTCTGAAAATCGCAAATAAAATTAAAATAATGCGTTTGCACTCAAGCTTAGCCTTTTCTTAACAACACTGTCATCTCAGATTTTCAAAATATGCTTTTGAACCATAGAAATTGACTAATTTGTGTAAGAGTATGCAAAGCTAGCATAGCATTTTGTGTAGCATGTAGCATGCAACATTTTCACAAAAACCAGATAACCAAATAAATAAAATCATTTACCTTTGAAGAGCTTCTGATGTTTTCAATGAGGAGACTCTCAGTCACATACCAAATGCGCAGTGTTTCCTGAAAGCGTCTGTGTATAGGAGAAATCGTTCCGTTTTCTACATTGCGTCTGGCTACCGAAACGAACCGAAAATGCAGTCACCTACAACGTGAAACCTTTTCCGGATTAACTACATAATATCGACCGAAACATGGCAAACGTTGTTTGGAATCAATCCTCAATGTGTTTTTTCACATATCTCTTCATTGACATGCAGTTCGTGGAAGCTTGCTTTCCTCTCTGTATCGCATGGAAAAATACTGGCAGGTGACTTTTGCGCACCAATTTCGGCGCAGGACACCGGGCGGACACGTGGTAAATGTGGTCTGTTATGGTCAATCTTCCAATGATCTGCCCACAAATACGTCACAATGCTGCAGACACCTTGGGGAAACGACAGAAAGGGCAGACTCATTCCTCTTGCGTTCACAGCCATATAAGGAGATCATGAAAAACAGAGCCTCAAAAATCCTTGTCATTTCCTGGATGCCATCTCATCTTGGTTTTGCCTGAAGCTCACGTTATAGGGCACGCACAGAGAAGATCTTTGTATTTCTGGACACGTCAGAGTGTTTTCTTTCGAACGGTAGCAATTATATGCATAGTCGAGCATCTTTTTGTGACAAAATATCTTGTTTAAAACGGGAACGTTTTTCATCCAAAAATGAAATTGCGCCCCCAGAGCATCAACAGGTTAACAGACAGATTATTTCACTTATAATTCACTGTATCACAAATCCAGTGGGTCAGAAGTTTACATACACTAAGTTGACTGTGCCTTTAAACAGTTTGGGAAAATCCCCAAAATGATGTCAGAGCTTTAGAAGCTTCTGATAGGCTAATTGACATGAGTCAATTGGAGGTGTACCTGTGGATGTATTTCAAGGCATACCTTCAAACTCAGTGCCTCTTTGCTTGACATCATGGGAAAATCTAAAGAAATCAGCCAAGACCTCAGAAATAAAGTTGTAGACCTCCACACTTCTGGTTCATCCTTGGGAGCAATTTCCAAACACCTGAAGGTACCACGTTCATCTGTACAAACAATAGTACGCAAGTATAAACACCATGGGACCACGCAGCTGTCAAACCACTCAGGAAGGAGACGCGTTCTGTCTCCTAGGGATTAATGTAATTTGGTGCAAAAAGTGCAAATCAATGCCAGAACAACAGCAAAGGACCATGTGAAGATGCTGGAGGAAACAGGTACAAATGTATCTATATCCACAGTAAAACTAGTCCTCTATCAACATAACCTGAAAGATCCCTCAGCAAGGAAGAAGCCACTTCTCCAAACCCGCTATGAAAAAGCCAGACTATAGTTTGCAACTGCACATGGGGATAAAGATCGTACTTTTTGGAGAAATGTCCTCTCGTCTGATGAAACAGAAATAGAACTGTTTGGCCATAACGACCATTGTTATGTTTGGAGAAAAAAGGGGGAGGCTTGGAAGCCGAAGAACACCATCCCAACCGTGTAGCACGTGTGTGGCAGCATCATGCTGTGAGGGTGCTTTGCTGCAGGAGGGACTGGTGCACTTCACAAAATAGATGGCATCATGAGGAAGGACAATTATGTGGATATATTGAAGCAACATCTCAAGACATCAGTCAGCAAGTTAAAGCTTGGTCTCAAATGGGTCTTCCAAATGGACAATGACCCCAAGCATACTTCCAAAGTTGTGGCAAAATGGCTTAAGGACAACAAAGTCAAGGTTTTGGAGTGCCAACACAAAGCCCTGACCTCAATTCTATAGAAAATTTGTGCACAGAACTGAAAAAGCATGTGCGAGCAAGGAGGCCTACAAACCTGACTCAGTTACACCAGCTCTGTCAGGAGGAATGGGCCCAAATTCAACCAACTTATTGTGGGATGCTTGTAGAAGGCTATCCAAAACTTTTGATCCAAGTTAAACAGTTTTTAGACAATGTTACCAAATACTAATTGAGTGTATGTAAACTTCTGACCCACTGGGAATGTGAATAAATAAATAAAAACTGAAATAAATCATTCTCTCTACTATTATTCTGAAATGTCCTATTCTTAAAATAAAGTGGTGATCCTAACTGTTCTTAGACAGGGAATTTTTACTAGGATTTTTGGCTAAGGTGTATGTAAACTTCCAACTTCAATTGTATAACAATATTTTGGAGGTTATTTTGTTAAAAAAAACGAAAGTGAGTGATTGTAATCTAAACAAAGGCCTAAAATAATATTTGTTAAGGCCAAAACATGTATTTCTGTTTTTAGAGGGAGAGAAATGCTAAGCCAATTGTGTGCCGCCCTTTCACAGTCGGATGTGATACAGCTCACCGCTATTTCAGTGGTCACAGCTGGAGAACTGCAAGGTAATCCCATTGTGCGCCACTCGGGAGCCATGACCATTATATATTGTCCTGCTAATAACAGGGTTAATAATATATCTGTGAGAATTTCCAAGGGACATTTATATAATTCTAAATTAATAATAATAATAATCACTTTATTTAAAAATAACAGTATTTCGTTTTCAAATAACGTAAAATGAGCGAGAAAATGCCATTCTTCAACATGGGGTGAGACAAAAAAAATAAAACCAGTTTGTTACCTAGAATTATTTATTTGTGTTTTTATAGGGAGAGAAACTAAAAACCTACAGTCATCTCAGGAATCTCCCAGTAAAGGCCGGCACAGGTATTGAATCAGCGTCTGTAGCAACACAGTTTGGACTGCGATGCAGTGTCTTAGATCCCCACGCCACTAAGGCGCTGTACAACGTGGTCGGTCGGGAGTAGGCCCAAAAGACCCAAAAGCATAACCAGTGCTCTAACTACCCCTTGCGCTGGTATGGAGCAATGGAGTAGTGACGCAGGGTACCGTACTAAACCGCAGCATAATCACAAAACCTTTAGTGGAGCAAGAATTGTATCATCCAATAGTAAACATTACAGTCTCCTTTATGGTTTGTGTGTGTGTGTGTGTGTGTGTGTGTGTGTGTGTGTGTGTGTGTGTGTGTGTGTGTGTGTGCTTGTAATGAATACCAACGTTTTTATCTATTTATTCCAAGGCTAAAGGCTATACTGAAAAAGTGAAATTGTCCAATCTATATTCCATTGCTTATCTCTTACATAACATAAAAACAAGGCTACAGAGCATATTTGTGTGTCCACAGTAGATATCCACCAACAAAACACATTTAATTCTACCATTTTATAAACCAGTGAGTTTAAGGGGATGGAAAGGTAGTGCCGAGTCCAACCAGACATTATATGAGACGCCCACGGGGCCTTTCTGGCGTGGTGAAAGATGGCGGTCATTTGGACAGACAAGGGTTGAGGAATCCCCCCCAGACTGTAGTGGAGTGGGGGGGTGGCGGGAAGAGGAGAGAAGAAGAGAGGCGTGGAAAGGCGAGCCCTGAACAGGCTGCAATAACGAACAGGCTGCGCTGAAAGGGACAGCTCCCTGTAATGTTGATGAATGGTCATTACTGGTTAGAGACGAGGAGAGACGGAGATGGGAGTATGAGAGATGGGGAGGGGCGGTGACAAGGAGAGTGATGGGTAGAGAAAGAGAGACATGAACGGGGGGAGAGGGGAGAGAGAAAGGAGAGGATAGAAGGAAGTAAGCAAGGGGGAGAGACAAGGAGAGAGAGGATGAGGAGAGAAAGTGTGGGACAGAGTGCACAGCATTGAAAAAATTATTTCATTTGCTCCTCAGATTTCTGTAAACTCATCTATCATGTTAGAAGTGTCATGGCTCTTGCCCTCCCCATTTTCTCTCCTTCCTCTCTCTTTCTCTTCGGATGTCCACGTCCTATGTTTCTTTTTAAAACAGTGATTGATATTGCCGTCTTTTTTTCTACCATTTTCCGCCTCTTTAAAGACAGAGAGGTCAAGAGCTGATGAGCTCCTGCATTTTTCATCACGTTCTTAAAAAAAGAACGATTTAGAATTAGATAAACTAGGATTTTTTTGTTGGCAAGGACATATACAGGATACTACCCTCCCAACATAACCTTCCCTCCAAATCAAAACTCAAGAACTACAACCTGATTTTTGACCGAATTACGGAATTGACGATTATTATTCCCAAGCTATACAGCAAAATGCTCTGGCGAACAGAGACCTGAAAACACCATCCAACCTGGAACTGAGTGAGTAATGTTTCGTCTGAAGCCATATTTTCATTCCAAAAGCCAAGAACAAAAACCACTACAATGACATATTTTACTTTCTAAGGATTGAATGCTAAGTTAAGGCTACTAAGCTTGATACAACTTCAATTAGCACTGGCATGTCAAGTGAGAGGTGTCAAAGCCCTTGAGCCCAACAATGGCAGAGAGCCCCAACCCAATGGAGCTGCATTAGAATCACCCTCCCAATGTTCAGAGGTAATTAAAATACAGTACCCTCTGTATGTAAAAAGTAATAAGACACAAAAAGAGTACACAATGAAGCTCCTTATGGAAAATCAAGAGACACTTTTTGCTGACTATTATAAAAATGAAACAATAAGCAAACAGACCACACAGACCATCCCCTTGCATGGCACAGTGCCATATTAACACACAGGGCAACCCCAAACAGTTTCAGCTGGACTTTCAACAAATCAAAGAAATAGCTCAGCAGGAGAAGCTCTCCCTTGAGAAAGATATCCCAACCCCGAGTGGGTCAGACCAGACCTGTTCATTATATAAACCCACAGATGAGCAACCCCAAGTGGAAAGTCAACCTCCCAGCAAAGAGTACTACTCCCTCATTGAAATGAGAGATACATTCACCCAGCTGGAGGTAAGGCAGGTGGAGCTGGAACAGTAGGTGATTACACTCCAGTCAGCACAGACCCAGGCAACAGTCCAGCACAACAACACCCCCTTAATCTTACGGCTGAGATCCCGTTAACGGGATCGATATGACAACAGCCAGTGAAAGTGCATGGCGCAAAATTCAAACAACAGAAATCTCATCATTAAAATTCCTCAAACATACACGTATTTTACACCATTTTAAAGATAAACGTGTTGTTAATCCCTCGTTGTCCGATTTCAAAAAGGCTTTACGACAAAAGCACACCATCTGATTATGTTAGATCAGTACCTAGTCACAGAAAAACACAGCCATTTTTCCAGCCAAAGAGAGGAGTTATGTTCAGAAATGTTTTGCCTCCAAAACATCTGGTGATTTTGCAGAGAGCCACATCAATTTACAGAAATACTCATAATAAACATTGATAAAAGATACAAGTGTTATACATGGAACTTTAGATGAACTTCTCCTTAATGCAACTGCTGTGTCAGATTTCAAAAAAACGTTATGGAAAAAGCCCAACATGCAATAATCTGAGTATAGCGTTCAGAGACAAAAACAAGCCATACAGATACCCACCATGTTGTGGAGTCAACAGAAGTCAGAAATAGCATTATAAATATTCACTTACCTTTGATGATCTTCATCAGAATGCACTCCCAGGAATCCCAGTTCCACAATAAATGTGTGTTTTGTTCGATAACGTCCATAATTTATGTCCAAATACCTCCTATTTGTTCGCGCGTTTACTTCCAAAATCCTAATTGATGACGCGCAGGCCAAGTAAAAAAATTCCGTTACAGTTCGTAAAAACATGTCAAACGATGTATAGAATCAATCTTTAGGATGTTTTTAACATACATCTTCAATAATGTTTCAACCTGAGAATTCCTTTGTCTGTAGAAATGCGATAGAACGCAGCTAACTCTCTGCCAGACCCATGACTCAATCAGCTCTTATTCCCTCATCCCTCACAGTAGAAACATCAAACAAGGTTCTAAAGATGCTTGACATCTAGTGGAAGCCTTAGGAAGTCCAATATGACACCATAGACACTGTATATTGGATAGGCAATCTACAAACTTCAGATTTCCCACTTCCTGGTTGGATTTTTTCTCAGGTATTTGCCTGCCTTATGAGTGCTGTTATACTCACAGACATCATGCAAACAGTTTTAGAAACTTCAGAGGTTTTTATATCCAAATCTACCAATAATATGCATATCTTAGCTTCTGGGACTGAGTAGCAGGCAGTTTACTCTGGGCACCTTATTCATCCAAGCTACTCAATACTGCCCCCAGCCATAAGAAGTTAACTAGACCTAGAGAACTGGAGGTAGAGAGAGACATATCTGCACTCTGGACTGTAGTGAGACAACATCTACAGGAGAAAGAGCAGGAGCAGGAGAAGAACAGAGAACCAGAGGAGAGGATCAGACTGCTGGAGGAGAGGGTGAGGGGGATGGCGTGTGACAAAGAGGTGACCACCCCCGCAGAGAAGCTAGCAGAACAACTCACCTCAGCTCCCAACAAAAGTCTCGATAGCACAGCAGAACAGTCCACCCCAGACCCTGACCGTAGCGTCGACAACTCAGCGGGGCAGACAAATGAAGAAGCCCAAGCCCAAGCCCAGGGGATCCCATCCCCTCTCATCACCCCCCGTCAGCCACCCTGATAGCCCTCCTGACAACCCCCCCCCCCCACACACACACACACCCACTGAGGACATACACAAGACACAGATTGTACTCCTTATGGACTCAAACGGGAAATATATACAAGAAAAATAATTTTTCCCAAACACAGAGTGTCTAAACTCTGGTGTCCAGACACCCAGCGCGCCTAGACCTTCTGTCTGAGGACCAACTAGGGTCACCCAGCCACATAATAATACACACAGGCACAAACGACCTGAGAGCACAGCAGGAAATGGTGGCCACAACACTCAAGGGAGTGATTGGAAAAGCTTCTTATACTTTCAACAACGCACAAGTGGTTATTTCCACCCTGCTACCATACAGCGGGTAAACGCAAGTATTTCTCGTGACTGTGCCTCAAAACCAAATGTTTTCCTGGCCCACCATTCCACCCTGGACTTGAACAGCCATTACGACCAGGTCCACCTATACAAGGCAGCAGTGCCCACCTTCGCCCAGACCCTAAAGGACATCGCTCTCAAACACCGCCCCAACACTTCACACAGGAGCAACAGATCAATAGACACCCCGCCCAGACTAGCGATACACTCTCCCAGACCCCCACATCCACACCTCCACCCCAAGAAATCAACACCCCCCAAGTCAAACATGCCCACACCGCATTTATGCCCCCTCAGATCAGACCTTTGCCCCTCCTTCCCATCGCATGCCCCCCAGTCCCGCAAAGAGAGTCTCACATACGCCCAGGCCGTGAGCGGGCAAACAGGCCCAAACCCCACTCTTACACTAACCCAAGCCAATGGAATGTACCACAGATGCTCAGCAGGCTCTGCTCACACTTACTGGCCTGAGACAAAACCACACGACCCACAACATTGGACACTATATGGAACACAAAGTCTTCGCTATCTCATCCTGGAATATCCAAGGCCTGAGGTCATCTGCCTTTGGCCTAAAGAGCAGGAACCTGGACTTCATCAAAGAAATTGGAAATACAGACATTGTCATCCTACAAGAAACATGGTATAGAGGAGACAGACCCACTGGTTTCCATGTAGGTTACAGAGAGCTGGTAGTACCATCCACCAACTACTCAGGGGTTATGCTAATTTGATATAGAGCAGACCTAACTAAATCAATGAAAACAGGAACATTTTACATTTGGCTAGAAATTCAAAAGGAAATTATCTTAACAGAGAAAAATGTTCTCCTGTGTGCTACCTATATCCCCCCAATGGAATCCCCATAGCTTAATGAAGACAGCTTCACCATCCTGGAGGTGGAAATCAATCATTTCCAGGCCCAGGGACATGTACTAGTCTGTGGTGACCTAAATTCCAGAACCGGACAAGAACCTGACACCCTCAGCACACAGGGGGACAAACACCTGCCTGGAGGTGACAGCATTCCCTCCCCCATATTCCCCCCTAGGCACAACTATGACAACATAACTATAACCAACTATAACCAACAAAAATGGGTCATAACTCCTGCAGCTCTGTCGCACGCTGGGTATGTACATAGTTAATAGTAGGCTTCAAGGGGACTCCTATGGTAGGTACACCTATAGCTCATCTCTTGGCAGTAGTACTGTAGACTACTTTATCACAGACCTCAACCCAGAGTCTCTCGGAGTGTCCACAGTCAGCCCACTGACACCCCTATCAGATCACTGCAAAATCACAGTCTACTTGAACAGAGCAATACTCAATCATGAGGTATCAAAGCCAAAGGAACTGAGTAATATTAAGAAATGCTATAGATGGAAGGAAAGTAGTGTGGAAACCTACCAAAAAACAATTAGGCAACAACAAATTCAATCCCTTTTAGACAACTTCCTGGACAAAACATTCCACTGTAATAGTGAAGGTGTAAACTTAGCAGTAGAACATCTAAACAGTATATTTGACCTCTCAGCTTCCCTATCACATATAAAATTTCAAACAGAAAACATGGGATATGGATCAACAGCATCCTTGGGAAAATCCCCTGCATTATCAGAGCAAATGTCAAATTGGCTTTTTACCAAATTATCGTACGACAGACCACGTATTCACCCTGCACACCCTAATTGACAAACAAACAAACCAAAACAAAGGCAAAGTCTTTTCATGCTTTGTTGATTTCAAAAAAGCCTTCGACTCAATTTGGCTTGAGGGTCTGATATACAAATTGATGGGAAGTGGTGTTAGGGGAAAAACATAAGAAATTATAGAATCCAAGTGCACAAACAACAAGTGTGTGGTTAAAATTGACAAAAAACACACACATGTCTTCCCACAGGGCCGTGGGGTGAGACAGGGATGCAGCTTAAGCCCCACCCTCTTCAACATATATATCAACGAATTGGCGAAGGCACTAGAACAGTCTGCAGAACCCGGCCTGACCCTACTAGAATCTGAAGTCAAATGTCTACTGTTTGCTGATGATCTGGTGCTTCTTTCACCAACCAAGGAGGGCCTACAGCAGCACCTAGATATTCTGGGCCCTGACAGTAAATCTCAGTAAGACCTAAATAATGGTGTTCCAAAAAAGGTCCAGTCGCCAGGACCACAAATACAAATTCCATCTTGACACCGTAACCCAAGAGCACACAAAAAACGATACATACCTTGGCCTGAACATCAGCGCCTCAGGTATCTTCCACAAAGCTGTGAACGATCTGAGAGACGAGGCAAGGAGGGCCTTCTATGCCATCAAAAGGAACATAAAATTTGACATACCAATGAGGATCTGGCAAAAATACTTGAATTAATTATAGAACCCATTGCCCTTTATGGGTGTGAGGTCTGGGGTCAGCTCACCAACCAAGAATTCACAAAATGGGACATACACCAAATTGAGACTCTGCATTCAGAATTCTGCAAAAATATCCTGTTCGTACAACGTTAAACACCAAATAATGCATGCAGAGCAGAATTAGGCCGATACCCGCTAATGATCAAAATCCAGAAAAGAGCCATCACCTTCAGAGAGATGAACCTTGAGAAGAGTCCCCGAAGAAAGCCTTTCCTGGGGCTCTGTTCACAAACACTAACAGACCCCACAGGGCCCCAGGACAGCAACACAATTAGACCCAACCAAATCACTAGAAAACATAATGTGAATTACTTGACACATTGGAAAGTATTAACAAATTAACTGAGAAAACCAAAATGCTATTTGGCTTTAAACAGAGAATACCTGATCACTGTGACTGACCCAAACTTAAGGAAAGCTTTGACTATGTACAGAAACAGTGAGCATAGCCTTGCTATTTAGAAAAGCCGCCGTAGGCAGACCTGGCTCTCAAGAGAAGACACTGTTTAGTGTTTGCAACTTACAGGACTGTTTCGGTTTCATTTATTCTCTTGTTATTTTGTATTAATGTTCAGTTCAATAAACAAACATGAAGACTTACCACACTGCACTTTGGTCCGACTACTCTTCCTCATCCGACGACGAAAGCCATTACATTACATTACTGTTCATTTTTATTGTTTATTTCACTTTTGTATATGATCTACTTCACTTGCTTTGGCAATGTTAACATATGTTTCCCATGCCAATAAATCGCCTTGAATTGAAATGAATTGAGAGAGAATCTTTCTCATTATTTCTGTTTATTTTCTCTCTTATGTGGCTGTGTGTATTGTAGAGGTCATCTTCTCTCCATTAGTACTGATGTAGTGCTGAGGAGGTTATAGGTCAGGGGAAGTTAACAACCAACCCACGGACACACACCGAGGAGGATAGATATAGCCTAAATGCAGGAAACCACAAACACACACACACACAGAGAGAGAGAGAGAGAGAGAGAGAGAGAGAGAGAGAGAGAGAGAGAGAGAGAGAGAGAGAGAGAGAGAGAGAGAGAGAGAGAGACTGCTAATTTTGTCTTGTGTCTAGGGATCGATGTGCAATACCTAAAAGGATGAGGCAGACATGCTGAGCTACTAAAACTGTTCAAATTGACAGCCAGCACTTCAACATCCATGTTGCAGACCTATATTCCTCATTACAATAATCACTGATGTAAATGGGACATATCCATCTAAGTTGGCGTACAGACTACGAGTACGATGACTGGAGTTGAGGGAGCTCATTCTAGATTAGCACTCCTTCTCTGAGACACTTTTTTGAATAGGTGCCCAGGCCACTAAGTAATGTCAAGTCATCTCAAATGGGGCCTCAAGGAAAACCTTACCATCATGCCGGTACGTGGTCGACATGTACCAGTCTGCGGACCAATAATTGTAATTCAGTAGCACATGATCTTGAATGTGTTAGTTGGTGTCTAGCCTGAGTGAGATAGTAATCGAGGATTCTGCATCTTCAGTAATGACTTTGTTGGTACTTGCACAGGCTGCAACTAGGACTCACAGCTATAGAGTAGACGTTTCACAGAGCTACAGCGCTTTATTTGAATAATAAAATAATAAAGGAATTTGAATGTGCTAAGTAACATTTGAAGACAACCAAAATGGTGCTAAGTGCACTGTGCAGGCCATCTTCTTTGGAATGAAACATTCATAAAGATTGTTAAATGCTATATGCACCATACATATCTGAGAGAGAGAGAGAGAGAGAGAGAGAGAGAGAGGAACAGAGAGAGACAGAGATACAGAGAGAGACAGAGAGATACAGAGAGAGACAGAGAGAGAGATACAGAGAGAGAGAGAGAGAGAAAGAGTGAGAGACAGAGAGACAGAGAGACAGAGAGAGAGAGAGAGAGAGAGAGAGCATACAAGCGTAGTTCTCCAACCAGTTTACAATACAAAGTTAATGCTTCTGCTCACAGATCCTTTTGAGATGAGTGGCACATGAAAAATCATCCCAGTTCCCTTCTACCGGTCCAATGCTGATCTCAGCACAATCTTCCTCCATTTTGTTATCAGTATTTTTTCCCATCCAGTAGGTTGTGGTCAGTGGAGTACCATCCACCCATTTCCAGGTCCCCTCTTTGTCAGTCACGCCAATCCAGATCCTCTGGTTCAGATTAATGAGAAATGTCTGCTCCTCTTTGCTATTTATGATCACCAGGTCTGCTCCTCTCTCAATGCAGTCCTGTCTGCTCTCATCCCAGGATTTAACCTCAGTGGAGCCAGCCTTTAGGCCCAGCTCGTTTTAGGCCAGATAACCTCTTCTGAAGCAATTCTCTCTCCGTCTTCAACTGGTCAATTTCCTCAGCCATGTTATTGTAACTGGTTTGTAGTTGGTCTCTCTCCTTGGTCATGGTGTTGTAGCTGGTCTGTAGCTGGTCTCTTTCCTTGGTCATGGTGTTGTAGCTGGTCTGTAGCTGGCCACTCTTTGCACGCAGTTTGTTGTATCTGACCTGTAGCTGGTTTCTTTTCGTAGTCATGTTTTTGTAGCTGGTCTGTAGCTGGTCTCTCTCCTTAGTCAGGTTGTTGTTGCTGGTCTCTAGCTGGTTCTTCTCTTTTGTCAACTTGTCTTTATAACTATTCATGACTGTATTGCGGTAGAAGCCTAGGCTTATGATCCCAGCCAGTAGGAGAACACAAAGCAGCCCCCAACACACAGCACCAGCTCTGGAGGGTCTCCTACCTAAGCTCTTAGAACCTGAGGGGTTAGCTGCTGGTCTGCCCATACAGGTGTCATCGTCCTCGGCCGCATCTCTTGAGTCCTGGAAGATGATGCTATCTTCGTTGACATCCTCGTCTCTGTTTGCTGCCCTTCTGCCACAGGGGTCACCGTCGAAAATGCTGTCAATATTGGTATAGATATTCTCAGACATTTCCATGATCTCCCACTTTCTCAATTACTGCTACCCGATGTCCTAGTAATGTCTGTGCATGTTGAAAGAAAGCTGTGAACCTGTAGTGAGTCCAAAGTGTTCTATATTCAACGGTAACCACCGATAAACAGGAAGCTGTGCAAAAGACGACACAAAACAACATGTGTTATTGCCTGGTAAATGCAAGGCCCAGGAAGTCAGACACTGTGGTTGTATGTGTGAAGTCCGGTGACTATTAGACCACCTCTGCATTGGTCTCTTTGGAATGTCTCTTCAAAGTCCATGGGCCGTTTTTATAAATGTGAGCAGACCCCTTAATGGTGTGTTTGAGATTTTGGCAATGAGGCCCTTTACCAACTTCCACAGGGTCAGGTGAACACATGGATAGCATGTTATGTCTTTGTGTCTCGTATGAAGGAAGTTAGAGGTAGTTTCGCAAGCCAATGCTAACTAGTGTTAGCACACTGACTGGAAGTCTATGGGTATCTGCTAGCATGCTAAAATCCCAGAGTATCCTTTTAATACAGTATGTATCACTTCACTCTGGTACAGAGAAGTACTCGGCCTACCTGTTGTAATACTGTAGACGTGTACACAGGCCTGCTGCAACCAGATTTTTCATCATGCAACAAAGACAACTAACAAGATCCATCAATCAATCGTTTCACGACTTTTCAGGCCACAAAAAAAAAGGGCACTGTCAGCAAGACACATGGATTAATGTCGGCCTAATCAATGGCAATCGACGAATGTCATTAGGAACATTTGTGGGTGTTTTGTAACAGATGTCTCTTTCCATTTACCAAATGGAGCAAGTGCACATGCAGTGCATTGATTGGATGAACATGCACAGGTAGCCTACTTTCTGAAGTGATATATTTGACAATCAGATAATAAAAAGTAATACATTTTTTTACTATTAAATTGCATCTTTACTATTAAGCCCATGATAGAGAGCTAAATAGAGATGCCCCAAATGTCACGGTGTAAATCACACTCTGGATATGAGCATTATTCATGATTTTGGGGGTGTGATCATCATTATTCATTATCCATAATCATGGTAGCATCCACATGAATGTAAAAGTGTTCAGAAACATATTACATTCTTATTTGCAATAAAACGACTCAAAACGTTATTCACCATTCATCTCCTATTGAGCAAAACATATTTCGAAAGACAACCTAAAAAAACTGCAAGTGCATCCAACAAGTTTGCAGTCACAGTTGACGGTGAATGACAGAGCAAAATCCAAACCATGAGGTCAAAGGAATTATAGGTAGAGCTCCGAGACAGGACTGTGTCGAGGCACAGATCTGGGGAAGGGTACCAAAGCATTTCTGCAGCATTGAAGCTCCCCAAGAACACACTTAAATGGAAGACGTTTGGAAGACGTTTGGAAACACTAAGATTCTTCCTAGACCTGGCCGCCAAGCCAAACTGAGCAATCAGGGGAGAAGGGCCATTGTCAGGGAGCTGACCAAAAACCCAATGGTTATGCTGACAGAGCTCCAGAGTTCCTCTGTGGAGATGGGAGAACCTTCCAGAAGGATAACCATCTTTGCAGCACTCCACCAATCAGGCATTTACTAAAGCCAATCCTCAGTAAAATGCATATGACAGCCCGCTTGGAGTTTGCCAAAAGGCAGCTAAATAACTCTCAGACCATGAGAAACAAGATTCTCTGGTCTGATGAAACTAAGATTGGACTCATTGGCCTGAAATACCAAGTGTCACATCTGGAGGAAACCTGGCACCATCCCTACAGTGAAACATGCTGGTGGCAGCATCATGCTGTGGGGATGTTTTTCAGCTGCAGGGACTGGGAGACTAGTCAGGATCGAGGAAAAGATAAACTGAGCAAATTACAGAGAGATCCTTGATGAAAACCTGCTCCAGAGTGCTCAGGACCTCAGACTGGGGCAAAGGTTCACCTTCTAACAGGACAACGACCCAAAGCACACAGCCAAGACAATGCAGGAGCGGCTTCGGGACAAGTCTCTGAATGTCCTTGAGTGGCCCAGCCAGAGACCTGACTTGAACAACTGTGGAGAGCCCGGAAAATAGCTGTGCAGCGATACTCTCCATCCAGCCTGTCAGAGCTTGAGAGGATCTGCAGAGAAGAAGCTCAAGCTTCTTGTAGCATCATACCCAAGAAGAGTCGAGGCTGTAATCGCCGCTAAAGGTGCTTCAACAAAATACTGAGTAAAGGGTTTGAATACTTAGGTAAATGGCATATTTTTGTTTTTTTGTTTTAATACCTTCGCAAAAATAAAAAAAACAGTTTTTGCTTTGTCATTATGGGGCATTGTGTGAAGATTGATGAGGGGGGGAAAAAAACATTTTAATCCATTTTAGAATAAGACTGTAACGTAACAATGCGCAAAAAGTCAAGGGGTCTGAATACTTTCCGAATACATTGTATATAAAAGTACCCATTAAAATGAGTGTATTCGGCTATTTCAGCCACAACCATTGCTGACAGGTGTATAAAATTGAGCACACTGCTATGCCATCTCCATAGACAAACTGAAGCACTCAGTGACATTCAACATGGCATCATTACAGAATACCACCTTTTCAACAAGTTAGTTCATCAAATTTCATACAATGACGTTCTAGACCATTCTGTGATTCCAACTTTGTGGCAACAGTTTAGGGGAGGCCCTTTCCTGTTTCAGTATGACAATGCTCCTGTGCACAATGTGAGGTCCATACAGAAATGGTTTGTCGAGATCGGTGTGGAAGAATTTGACTGGCATGCACACAGCCCTGACCTCAACCCTATTGAACACCTTTGGGGATGAATTGGAGCGCCGACTGCGAGCCAGGCCTAATCGCCCACATCAGTGTCCGATCTCACTAATGCTCTTGTGGCTGAATGGAATCGAGCCCCCACAGCAGTGTTCCAACATCTACTGGAAAGCCTTCCCAGAAAAGGGAAGGCTGTTATAGCAGCAAAGGGGGAACCAACTCCATATTCATGCCCATGATTTTGGAATAAGATGTTCGATGAGCAGGTGTCCACATGCTTTTGGTCATGTAGTGTACCTGCATTAATATAATACTGTTAAATGACCATCTCACAGACCCAGTAACGATGAGCGTCACATGACAAATCATTCCATATCAACTTAGGAGAGTGCTCAGTACAATGCTCCTCCCTATTCAGCATACCACCTTGCATCGCTCTGCTGGCTTGCTTTTGATGGTTAACAGGGTGTGGGTCCTGTGCAGTCCCTGGATGGGAGACCAGATTCTGCTGGAAGTGGTGTTGGAGGGCGAGTAGGAGGCACTCTTTCCTCCGGTCTAAAATAAATAGCCCAGTGCAGTGATCGGAGACATTTTCCTGTGTAGGGTGCCGTCTGTCAGATGGGATGTTAAACAGGTGTCCTAACTTTTTGTAGTCACTAAAGATCCCATGGCACATATCGCAAGAATAGGGGTGTTATGCCGCTTTAAAAACAACTGGAAACTCGGAAATCTCCAACTTCCGATTTCAGTGTGTTCAAGGCAGCTGGGAATTCTGAATAAAAACAAGCTCCGACTGGGAAAACTCATTTGAGCGGTCATCCAAACTCCAAATTCCAACTCCGGAACTTGAGAGCTCCGACTCTACGTCCTGAAGATCACTGACGTCATGATTTGATCTCGTATTTAGCCAGCGCCATTAACCCCGGTGTGCTGGCTAAATTCCTAATCTGGCCCTCATACCATTATGGCCAACTAATCATCCCCAGCCTCCAATTTCTCATTCATCCCCCCTCCTCTCCCTTGTAACTATTCCACAGGTCATTGCTTTAAATGAAAATGTGTTCTCAGTCAACTTCCTGGTAAAATCAGGGTAAAATCAATAACAATTCACGTTTTCCCATCCAATAGACTGTGATCAGTGGGGTACCGTCCACCCATTTCCAGGTCCCCTCTATGTCTTTGTCTGTCAGGCCAATCCAGACCTCCTTGTTGGGCCTCGTGAGAAATCTCTGCTCTTCATTGCTGTTTATGATCACCAGGTCTGCTCCTCTCTCAATGCAGTCCTGTCTGCTCTCCTCCTGTAATTTGTCTTCAGAGGAGAGGTAATACCAACCCGTTTGTTTTAGGTCAGACAAGATCTTCTGAAGCCTGACTCTCCCCCTCTATAACTGGTTTCTCTCTGTTGTCAGTTTGTTGTAGCTGGTCTGTGTCTGGTCTTTCTTCTTCTCTCAGTGTTCTGCAACTCTGCTCTTTTTTAGTCTGATTGCTGTTTTTTTGTGGTAGAAACCCAGTTCTATGATCCCAGCCAGTAGGAGGACACACAGCAACCCCAGACAAACTGCAGCAGCTCTGGGGGGTCTGCTAAATAGGTGTGAATATATTGGCTGCTAAATAGGTGCGAATATAAGACTTCACAAGAATGAGGATGTGGCTGTGTTTGGGGTCTGGATGTAGGAGATCTGGAATCGAATCGTCCTCTTTATGTTGATTTTAATAACAAAGAACCAGATTCCTTTATGTGTGTTACCATTGTCCCCTCTCTATCCAATGTTCTTTTAGACATAACCACTGGCAGACAGGAAACTGTCATTTGAGGAAGACAGTTTAGCCCGTTGAGTACTAGGCCTACTTCTTTTAATCCTCTAGTAACATAGGGCCTGCTACAACCCGAGGTGTGCTCATTTTTTTTTTGTGACCAAAATCTTTATTGATATTTTTCTTCATACAACAAAGCAATTGAAGAGACACGTCATTCAATAATCAAGACAAAATCCATCAGATAACAACAAATGAACAATACAAGTAAGGGACCTAGAAATACCAAACTAAAGTAGATCACATCACACTGGCAGGCAGAGTAAGATCCATTACATGCATCACGATAGTAATACACACGAACATAGGATAACGTTTTAAGGAACTCTGTTGTGGCTATAGGTATTTCTTGCATTTTGCATAATATTTCTCCACATGCTCGCAATGTAAATAAAAAATAAGGCCTCGCAGGTTGTTCATGTCCTGAGCTGACAGTACCACATTGCTATATCTTTAGCTGATGCTGTGTTAGCTAGACATTGCCAGTGCTGGAAAAAGTACCCAATAGTCACACTTGAGTAAAAGTACAGATACCTTAATAGAAAATGACTCAAGTGAAAGTCACCCAGTAAAATCCTACTTCAGTAAAAGTGAAAAAGTATTTTGTATGAAATATACTTCAGTTTCAAAAGTAGAAGTAAAAGTATAAATCATTTCAAATTCCTTATATTAAGCAAACCAGACGGAATGATTTTCTTGTTTTTTTAAATTTACTTATAGCCAGGGGAACACTCCAAAACTCAGACATAATTTACAAAACAAAGCATTTGTGTTTAGTGAGTCCGCCAGATCAGATGCAATAGCGATGACCAGGGAGTTTCTCTTTAAGTGCGTGAATTAGACCATTTTTCTGTCCTGCTAAAGCATTCAATATGTAACGAGTACTTTTGGGTGTCAGGGAAATTTATGGAGTAAAAAGTACATTATGTTGTTTAGGAATGTAGTGGAGTAGCAATAGTAAAAAAATATCAACAGTAAAGTAAAGTACCGATACCTCAAAAAACTAGTAGATACTTTGAAGTATTTTTGCTTAAGTACTTTGCACCACTGGACACAACCACTGGTAGACAGGGAACTGTCTGTTCAGGGAGTCAGGTGAGTTAAGTGCCGACGTGTCTCTGCCTAACCACCAGTTTGTGAACAAAAATAGGAAAGAACAGTATTTACATTTCAGAGTCATTTCTTTGAAGCTTCTTATCAAATTTCTAATACATTTCCTTGCTCATATCAAAACTTCATGATACAAAATCAGGGAGCACATCTGGTACATACACATGCAATACATTATAACACTGTTAAACAACCTTCTCACAGACCCAATTGTAATGATTTACACATGAAATATCATTCCATATCCACCCCATAACAATCTCAGCACAATCCTCCTCCCCATATATTGGATCCCCACCACCATTATCAGGTTGCTTTCCCGTCCAATAGGATGTGGTCAGTTTGGTACCGTCCACCCATTTCCAGGTCCCCTCTATGTCTTTGTCAGTCAGGCCAATCCAGATCCTCTTGTTCAGATTAGTGAGAAATGTCTGCTCGTCTTTGCTGTTTATGATCACCAGATCTGCTCCTCTCTCAATGCAGTCCTGTCTGCTCTCATCCCAGGATTTTACCTCAGAGGAGATGTAGTACCAAGTGGACTGAAACAGCGTCCAGCCTTTAGGTCCAGCTTGTTTTAGGTCAGAAAAGCGCTCCCGAAGCCTGTCTCTCTCCGACTTCAACTGGTCACTTTCCTTAGCCAGGTTATTGAAGCTGGTCTGTAGCTGGTCTATCTCCTTGGTCATGGTGTTGAAGGTGGTCTGTAGCTGGTCCCTCTCCTTTTTCATGGTGTTATAGCTGGTCTGTAGCTGGTCTATCTCCTTTTTCATGGTGTTGTAGCTGGTCTCTAGCTGGTCTATCTCCTTTTTCATGGTGCTGTAGCTGGTCTGTAGCTGGTCTCTCTCATTTGTTATGGTGTTGAAGCTGATCTCTAACTGGTCTTTTTTCTTAGACAGGTTGATGTTGCTGACTTTACAATCCTCAAACCCACTGATGATATTCTTGTGGTAGAAACCCAGACCTACAATCCCAGCCAGTAGGAGAACACACAGCATCCCCAGACAAACTGCAGCAGCTCTGGAGGGTTTCCTACCTGAGTTATCATAACTTGAGGGGTTAGCAACTGGTCTGTCCTTAGAGGTGGCATCCTTCTTGGTCTCTTCTCTTGAGTCCTGAGAGGCGATGGCATATTCATTCTCATTTTTGCTCGCCCCTTTGTTACATAACTTGATATCTGATATCTCCATGTTCTACCACGGTCTCGACTACTATTACCAGACGACCGACTACAGAATATGTTCTAGTATGAAGTTGTGTACTGAACATTTTATAGGTGTCTTACCACCAATGGGCATGCCATATTAGGCAGACAATACAAAACATTGAATGTGATTGGCTGCTAAATAGGTGTGAATATAAGACTTCACAAGAATCAGGATGTGGCTGTGTTTGAGATCTGCAAATGAATCTTCTTCTTTATGTTGATTTTAACAAAGAAGCAGATTCCTAAATGTGCTATCGCTGTATCTCTATATCTGGAGCTGTAACCACTGCTAGACAGGGAACTTCCATTTCAGGAAGTCAGTTGAGTCCAAATGAAATGTCCATACCCCTGCCACCTGTTTGTGAAAGAATATAAAATGTATTGCTTTTTCAAAATGAATTGGTTCTGCAACAACCAGATTCCTTTATGTGTGTTCCCATTGTCCCCCTCCATCTGTTGCTATTTTAGACATAACCACTGGTAGACAGGAAACTGTCATTTCAGGAAGTCAGCTGAGTTTGTTGAGTACTAGGCCTACCTGTTGTAATAATCTAGATGTGACATGGGGCTGCTACAACCCTAGGGGTGTTCATTTTACACGTTTCATTATGCAATAAAGACAAATCAATCAATAATCAAGATACATCAATCAGATAACAACAAATGAACAATACAAGCCAGCAACCTAAAAAATAGAAACAAACTAAACAAAAAAGCCAGTTTTGTTAGATCAAATCACACTGGCAGGCAGAGTAAGATCCATTATATCATGATAACAAGACGCATGGACCAAGCGGCCAATACCTCTGGGGATGCCCACGAATCAGACCAAACAGGCCTAGGGGTTTAGGAAGCCAATGGGGAGGGAGAAATTCTTCCTTGGTTGTTCATTTTCTCGACATCTAAATGCACAACTTAAATTGGAGCCAGTGTTGCGAGTAGCTGAACATGTCATGACTGCAACTTTGTGGAAGTGACAAACACACATTTTCATTATCATCAAAAACGATATATATATTTCCACACCAAGGAGTGCCTTTGTTTTGATTGCCTACACGTGCACATTTCAGCGCGACACAACCGTTAGACCTAATAATACGTTTGTGCACGTGAGCTTAGCTCGGTAATGTCACCATGACACCTTCTACAAGTAGCGTTCAGGGATTTCTATTGAAGAAGCAGCTCCTCGTAGTAAACACTCTTAGGTTATAGGCTTTGGGTTTCTCAGGCAAGGTCATTAATCAGCTGCGGATCTCCTGAAAGTTTGGATGTGTAATACTTTTATGTGTGTGAGTTATCAAAAGGTCCCTTGCGGACATCTAAAATAGCTAAGGCAGTTGTTGCTCAGTGCCTCTTTCACCTTTCTTGGCATTGTAGCCGTTCTTTACCTGGTCCTTCTCTGTCGTCAGTTTTTTGTTGCTGGTCAGTAGCTCATTTTTCTCTTTAGCCAGGTTGTTGAAACTGACCTGTAGCTCGTCTGTTTCATTATACAGTTTTCCATAACTGGTAAGTAGGTCTGTAGCTGGTCTCTCTCTTCAGCCAGGTTTCTGTTGCTTGTCTTTAGTCTCTTTCATTTTTCACGGTGCTATAGATGTTCTGTAATTGTGACTGACCGGTTCAATTCGGTCCTATGTACTGTAGCAAAATTGGACATTTTGTTTTTTACATTGGATAAAAGTGGAGACTCGAAAATTGTATAGCATACGCTGCTGTTGAGGAACAATGGGGAAGTCATTCTGCTTTAAAAGTGCATGTCACGTGTGCTCCCTCTCCGGCCTCTAGGTCACCAGGCTGCTCATTTTGGCGCACACCTGTCACCATCGTTACGCGCACCTGCGTGTCATTAGACTCACCTGTATTCCATCACTTCCCTGATTACCTTCCCTATACATGTCACTCCCTTTGGTTCCTTCCCCAGGCATCGTTTCTGTTTCTGTTTCGTGTCGTTGTTCGTGTTTCTTGTTTTGTATTTTGTTTTCATTTATTTATTAAATTATTCACTCCCTGAACTTGCTTCCCGACTCCCAGTGCACACATTACAGTTTATAAACTTGTAACCCCACTTTAGAGAAAATGACCTTTGAATGTTTTAGTACACCTACTGGAGAGAGAGAGAGAGCTCTTCTTTGTCTACATTCATTCAGAATTATTTACACCTTCTTAAGCCTTAGCCCCACCCATCTCTTTAAGGATTCACATGTGAGGCCATATGCTAAACAGAGTGAGTAAGGTAGTGTAGTGTAGTAAACAACCAAAGATTTCAAGAATAAATGTGTTGAAAGTAGTAGCAAACATACACTTTATTTAGTCTTTGGCCTTTATCCTAATCTGACTTTGGTGCATGTCATGTTGTTCTTCATATTACCGTCTCTGGTAAACACACACCTTATAAAATAAAATCTAAGTTTATTTGTCACATGCACAGTATACAGAAGGTGTAAACGGTACAGCGAAATGGATACTTGCATATTTGCATAGTAGCAATATCAAAAATAGAAAGTGTCCAGATAAATACTGTATAAATATTGATTAGTTTTAAATGATTCTTACCCAGACACACGTGTCTAAATTGATGGGTCATGTTAAATAAATACTAGAACTATCCCCCAGCCACATCTAGCTAAGTGGATGGGTCACTATTGTCCAGACATGTTCATGAAATACAGTAGATGACCGTAATCACCCCAGACACACTGGGCTAACTTGATGGGCCATATAATCATCTGGCGAAGTGGAGTCTTTTGTTTAGCTAGTTAGCTAAAGAATTCACCCAATGGTGCTTTCAAGACAAATGGGAACTTGGAAAAATATGAGGTCCAATCATAACGTCAATGATCTTCAGGTCGGAATGTCGGGGCTCTAGAAAGATTGCCGAGTTCACGAGTTGGAATGCTGAGTTGGCTGACTGTTCAAAACGATTTTTCCCAGTCTGTGCAATTTTTTTTCTGAGTACTCAGTTGTCTTGAACGCACTGAAGTCAGAAGTCTTGGATTTCCATGTTCCCAGTTCTTTTGAACGTAGCATAGCAATACAAACTGATTATCATAGCTCGCCACCATGAATCTTCAGGTAGCTAAAGCTAATCAACTAGGTTCAATGTTAGCTAGCCAGTTAACATTAGGCTATAACTAGCAATGCATATAGCTTTCTGAGATACAAATAGTATTGCTACACAGATCATACACATACATAGCAAGCCAGCCAGCTAACGTTTGCTAGCTAGTTAACAGTATACTTTAACTTGCAATGAAAAGTACTTTCTGACAAAATTAGAAACACATAATATCTGAAACGCTTCTCCCTTTCTGTCACAGATGCCATGGTTACCCTTAGCTTGAAGATGTAATCCGGAGAGAGGTGTTTTATACAATAACCTTCTGTGTTCTCTTTTCGACTCCTTCAGTATTTTTGCAATCAAACACTAGAATGTATCTAGCTCCTTAACTATCATACTCTGCTTCCACCAGGCATTCCACTGATTTCAAAACTCTGTCAACTTCTTCTGTGACAACAACATTGTTTCCATCCCCATCACTGTCATCAGAAGACTCTACGATGTCTGGTTTAATGAAAATGTGTTTACCTAAAATCAGGGATTTCCTCTTTGTCTGATTAATTTTCCGAGTGGCACGATCGTCTTCCAGAAAGTAGTCCATCACAAAGTTTTCCAACTGATCTTTGTCGATACGATAGCACCTGTTAAATTCAGTGCAGCACTTTTGCAGTTCTTCATGATATCTTTAAAAAAAGCTGATTATAGAAAGGATTGTCTACACATACTGAGCAGCTCATGTTATAGACAGAAGCATGCTACATGGACAATCTGAACTCATCTCTCGGCATGTCCACCCCATCTATTAACTCAGCCAATCATGGCTAGTGGGAAGGTTCCTGACTTTGTCCATGGCTAAACCAACTAGGCTCGTAATTTAACAATTGTATTTGTATTTACAGATGGCATACAAGTGTGCTATTAAGGCACGTGAAAGTTCACTTGATCCAGAAGGTACTTCTGCCCAAAAAATACATGTTTACGTTCAAATGCCTCTGCTGTGATGTAGTGACATGCGACATATGCCTAGTTTCCTGAAACAAGTCAGAATTGGGTTCTCTCCTTTGCCAGGTTGTTATAACTGGTCTATAACAATTCTCTCTCTTTTGTCAGGTTGTTGTTGGAAGCTTTATAATCTTCAAACTCACTGATGACTTTGTTGTGGTAGAAACACAGACCTATGATCCCAGCCAGTAAGAGAACACACAGTAGCGCCAGACACACTGCAGCAGCTCTGAAGGGTCTCATCCCTCCCCCCTTAGCCCATGTGCCTGTCATTGATGTCTATTTTTGTTTTTTATAAAAAATAATTGACTGTAACTCTCCAAAAGGTCATTCATAAACCTTTTTTATATCCATACGCACTAGCATGCTTAGTGTTTCTTGGGTTTCAGGAATGTGACTGAAAAAGTGACAAATATCAAATAAACTAATTGAAAGTATAAGGGGATATCAGTGAACAAATGCCATGGTCAAGGCTACAATGGCGCCAGTGCCATTAGTGGATCTTACTCAGATGTTCAAAAGCGCATATAAGACCGAGAGCCTAATTCTTCTTTGGTAGTTCTTTCTGAGTTTTAGTTGGGAAAACAATCTCTCTGCAGAAGCAACAGTTACAGGGATGGCAAAAAAAGCAACATCAGGGAAACTGGGCAGAAGGGAGTTTGGCATCAAATACAATAGTTCTTTAACATCTTTAATTGAGCCTCTCATTGTCCTCAATTGCCGGCCTCAACACACATTAAAATGTATAGGAAGCTCTGGGGAAAGGTTGTCTGGATACTGGACAGTGAACTTCGACCTTGTGAATGTGTTCCAGAGAAACTACGTTACTCAGTGGCTGTCTACCAGTGGCTCTTTAAGACATAACCACTGGTAGAAAGGGAACTGTCATTTTAGGAAGTCACTTGAGTCCAAATTAACTTTCCATATCCCTGCCATAAGTTTGTCTTCAAAACTCAGAGTTAATTTATCTCCAGCTGCTTCGAATTTACTGATAGTTTCAATTCGTGTTATTTTTCCATACCTTTTGCAAAGCCGGAAAAAGTTCATATTAATACATACACTAACAGTAAAAGGTTTTGACACACCTACTCATTCAAGGGTTTTTCTTTATTTGGACTATTTTCTACATTGTAGAATAATAGTGAAGACATAAAATCTATGATATAACACATATGGAGTCATGCAGTAACCAAAAAAAAGTGTTCAACAAATCAAAATATATTTTTATATTTGAGATTCTTCAATGTAGCCACCCTTTGCCTTGATGACAGCTTTGCACACTCTTGGCATTCTCTCAACCAGCTTCATGAGGTCGTCATCTGGAATGTATTTCAATTAACAGGTGTGCCTTGTTAAAAGTTAATTTGTGGAATTTCTTTCCTTAATACGTTTGATCCAATCAGTTGTGTTGTGACATGGTAGGGGTGGTATACAGAAGATACCCCTATTTGGTAAAAGACCAAGTCCATAATATGGCAAAAACAGCTCAAATAAGCAAAGAGAAACAATAGTCATTCAATAATTTAAGTCATGAAGGTCAGTCAATGCGGAACATTTCCAGAACTTTGAAAGTTCTTTCAAGTGCTGTCGCAAAAACAATCAAGCAATGATGAAACTGGCTCTCATGAGGACCGTCACAGGAAAGGAAGACACAGAGTTACCTCTGCTGTAGAGGATAAGTTCATTAGAGTTAAATGCACCTAAGATTGCAACCCAAATACATGCTTCACAGAGTTCAAGTAGCAGACACATCTCCACATCAACTGTTCAGAAGAGACTGCGTGAATAAGGCCTTCATGATTTTATTTTTATTTATTTATTTCACCTGTATTTAACCAGGTAGGCAAGTTGAGAACAAGTTCTCATTTACAATTGCGACCTGGCCAAGATAAATTATATTGAATTGCTGCAAGGAAACCACTACTAAAGGACACCAATAACAAGAAGATACTTGCTTGGGCCAAGAAACACGAGCAATGGGGATTAGACCAGTGGACATCTGTCTTTTGGTCTGATGAGTCCAAATTTGAGATTTTTGTTTCCAACTGCCGTGTCTTTGTGAGACGCAGAGTAGGTGAACGGATGATCTCCGTATGTGTGATTCCCACCGTGAAGCATGGAGGAGGTGTGATGGTGTGGGGGTGCTTTCCTGGTGACACTGTCAGTGATTTATTTAGAATTCAAGGCACACTTAACCAGCATGGCTACCATAGCATTCTGCACCAATACGCCATCCCATCTGGTTTACACTTAGTGGGACTATCGTTTGTTTTTCAACAGAACAATGATCTAACACACTTCCAGACTGTGTAAGGGCTATTTGACGAAACAGAGTGATGGAGTGCTGCATCAGATAACCTGGCCTCCACAATCCCATGAAATCAACCCAATTGGGATGGTTTGGGATGAGTTGAACCGCAGAGTGAAGGAAAAGCAGTCAACAAGTGCTCAGCATATGAGGGAACTCCTTCAAGACTGTTGGAAAAGCATTCCAGGTGGAGCTGGTTGAGAGAATTCCAAGAGTGTGCAAAGCTGTAATCAAGGCAAAGGGTGGCACTGTGAAGAATCTAAAATATATTTGTATTTGTTTAACACTTTTTCGGTAACTACATGATTCCATATGTGTTATTTAAGAGTTTTGATGTCTTCACTATTATTCTACCATGTAGAAAATATGAAAAATAAAGATAATTTCTTGATTGAGCACGTGTGTCCAAAATTTTGACTGGTACTGTATATGGTTTCAGAAATGTGTTTACATAAAGAGTTGAGGTGAGACTAACTGAGCGTCCCTCTCTTTTGGCATTGTAGTGTCAAAAACTCTTCGTAGCTGTGTTGTGACTTTTCAAGATACTGTATGTTTCTAATCATCCCCCCTCTCTCTGGTCTCTACTTTGTTTGTCTCATAGTGGGAGGAGGTGAGCGGCTACGACGAGAACCTCAACACCATACGGACCTACCAGGTGTGCAACGTGTTCGAGCCCAGCCAGAACAACTGGCTCCTCACCACCTTCATCGACCGACGTGGAGCTCAGAGGATCTACGTGGAGATGCGCTTCACCGTGCGTGACTGCAGCTCCATCCCCAATGTCCCCGGCTCCTGCAAGGAGACCTTCAACCTTTACTACTACGAAACGGACTCGGTTATCGCCACCAAAGGAACCGCCTTCTGGATGGAAGCCCCCTACCTAAAGGTTGACACCATCGCGGCTGATGAGAGCTTCTCACAGGTGGACTTCGGCGGACGGTTGATGAAGGTCAACACGGAGGTTCGGAGCTTTGGCCCACTGTCGAAGAACGGGTTCTACCTGGCATTTCAGGACTATGGTGCCTGTATGTCGCTGCTCTCGGTCAGAGTGTTTTATAAGAAGTGCCCCAGTGTGGTGCAGAACTTTGCCATCTTCCCTGAGACCATGACAGGGGCTGAGAGCACCTCCCTGGTCATTGCTAGAGGAATCTGCATCCCGAATTCGGAGGAGGTGGACGTGCCCATAAAGCTGTACTGTAATGGAGATGGCGAGTGGATGGTTCCTATCGGGAGCTGCACCTGCAAGGCCGGGTTCGAGACTGATAACGGGAACGTCTGCCGAGGTAAGGAGAAAAAAACTGTCCATAACCATATGAATGTTGTTTGTGTTAGTTTTACTGTCCATCACCATTCCCACAACCCAATGGAAAATCCCGGGAACCTTGAAATAACCATATTTGGTTTGCTGTGGAATCAATTTCCATGGATTTATTCTGAATGTGTTGCTGTTTCCAGTTTGGGAATTTGATTTGTGTTGAACCTCAGTCCCAGACACGAGAGTTGTGAACAATGAATTGTCTTTCGTATTTTAACACTTTACCATGACTGACGACTTGCAGTCGATCTAATCACACAGGTTCTACGGGAATTGTTCTATTTTAGGTGAGGTAGGTGCATAAGAAGACACCATCTTATTCTTTATTGTAACAGGCCACAGCCGATTTCACAGCTCTCTTTCCTGACAATGCTTTGTTGACCGTGCAGTATTGACTGTGTTTCATATATTTTGCAGAATGCGGTGTACTGTAGTTCTCGGTTGATTACATACATCTCAAGCATGATAGAGAGGCACATTATCATTGTTTCCTCATCTGTTGAGATGGCGAGGGCTGCTGCACTACAGATGCCGAGTGATGTACGGTGATGTATCATTCAATAATGGAGAACCGCATGTTTGATTTTCCAAACCCAATAACAGACATCCAGGCTTTGTAAGGCTTGGTAGATGAAGGACTGGGTCTGCGTTGCACAAAAGGTAATGTGTTGTGGTAGTGAGCTACTGTAGGGAATCTTATTTTTCTGCTTTTCTTATTTTTCAAATATTTGGTGGTAAAAGTTACCTGACATAACCTCTGGCTTTGGCTCTCTCCCACACACTCTCTCGGTCTCTTTCAAATCAAATCGAAGTGTATTAGTCGCGTACACAGATTTGCAGGTGTTATAGCAGGTGCAGCACAATGCTTGTGTTACCAGCTCCAACAGTACACAAGAATGTCATGCCAATACACAAATAATAAAACAAATCTAAAGAAGAAATCAAGAAATGACAGAACAAGTGCCAGAATCCAGAATATAAATACATGGTATGTATAGACCAGTGGCGGTCAGTGCCATTTAAGATGAGGGAGGATGACCTTTTTTTCATAGCATGGCATGTTGGAAGACTGTCATTCCTATTCCATTCACCCACTTCAATGTAACAGCGATAGGTTTAGGCTACTAAATGCTACTTTAATTTCCCCTATACCCAAAATGAGGTTGCTCCAACCTAGCTTATGAATGAACGTTTACAATGTAGGTGGACACATGTCGAGAGAAAATGTTTGTGTAACGGTTTTCTTGAGTTGAAGGAGAGGCGGACCAAAATGCAGCGTGGTTTCTATTCATGTTTAATTTATAAAGACTCTACACATGAACAAACTAGCAAAACAATAAACGTGAGAAAACCTAAACAGCCTATCTGATGAAAACAAACACAGAGACAGGAACAATCACCCACAAAACCCAACACCAAACAGGCTACCTAAATATGGTTCCCAATCAGAGACAATGACTAACACCTGCCTCTGATTGAGAACCATATCAGGCCATACACAGAAACAGACAAACTAGACACACAACATAGAATGCCCACTCAGATCACACCCTGACCAAACAAAACATACAAAGCAAACTATGGTCAGGGTGTGACAGTTTGTGACAGACAGTGACACGTGGACAGACAGGGACACATTCAGTACCACCTTGCACAGTCTTGCCTGCATCGAGCTGATCTAGGTTGTAATCATTAGTACAACAGTTGCAAACGAGAGTTTCTATTGGACAAATTAATGTATTTTTATCCCCGTTTCGTTTGCTTCTGTTTAAGAAACATTTTTCAACAGAATCTGTGGAATGAATACACTCCTGATCACGCATAAACACAACTCACTTTCATAGAAGCCACATTGTATTCATTCGAGCCTCTATGCGCTCTCCTCCTCTCACCTTTTCCCTTCATTTGTGGACTTCAATGAACAACACATCAGCTGTATGTGACCAGGCAAAAAAAATCTCCAAACCAAACATGTCATAATTGCTACACCGTTGTCCACATATTAGCTCAGGTAACGTCCTAAGCAGTTTAGCAGTTACACCTGGCGGGCTGCGCTGGCAATAAATCAATAAAACCAAAAACTTAACTTGACTTGGAAGAGTTCAGCTAGCTAACATAGCATCCCTCTGTTTGAGCCGGGTGTTTGAGTATCTAAACTAGCCAGCTAGCTAACATAGCATCCCTCTGTTTGAGCCAGGTGTTTGAGTAACTAAACTAGCCAGCTAGCTAACATAGCATCCCTCTGTTTGAGCCAGGTGTTTGAGTAACTAAACTAGCCAGCTAGCTAACATAGCATCCCTCTGTTTGAGCCGGGTGTTTGAGTAACTAAACTAGCCAGCTAGCTAACATAGCATCCCTCTGTTTGAGCCGGGTGTTTGAGTAACTAAACTAGCCAGCTAGCTAACATAGCATCCCTCTGTTTTAGCCGGGTGTTTGAGTAACTAAACTAGCCAGCTAGCTAACATAGCATCCCTCTGTTTGAGCCAGGTGTTTGAGTAACTAAACTAGCCAGCTAGCTAACATAGCATCCCTCTGTTTGAGCCGGGTGTTTGAGTAACTAAACTAGCCAGCTAGCTAACATAGCATCCCTCTGTTTGAGCCGGGTGTTTGAGTAACTAAACTAGCCAGCTAGCTAACATAGCATCCCTCTGTTTTAGCCGGGTGTTTGAGTAACTAAACTAGCCAGCTAGCTAACATAGCATCCCTCTGTTTGAGCAGGGTGTTTGAGTAACTAAACTAGCCATCTAGCTAACATAGCATCCCTCTGTTTGAGCCGGGTGTTTGAGTAACTAAACTAGCTAGCTAGCTAACATAGCACCCCTCTGTTTGAGCAGGGTGTTTGAGTAACTAAACTAGCCAGCTAGCTAACATAGCATCCCTCTGTTTGAGCCGGGTGTTTGAGTAACTAAACTAGCCAGCTGCATTTGCTAGCTAAGTAAGTGAAACTGACACTGAAATGACAATCTCTCCCTCAATCTCTTGCTTCTCCTTCATTTGTTAAGAAAATATTTTGTTGCAAACTGTTCAGCTATTGTCTTTCTCTCCCTTTGAGTCAATTACTCACCACATTATGCTCTGCAGTGCTAGCTGGCTCTAGCTTAGGCTTTCAGTACTAGATTAATTCTCTTATCATCTGATTGGGTGGACAACAACCTGTCAGTTCATGCTGCAAGACCTCTGATAGGTTGGAGGCCGTCCTACAGAAGTTGTCATAATTACGGTGTAAGTCTATGGAAGGGGGTGAGAACCAAGAGCCTCCTAGGTTTTCTATTGAAGGCAACGTACCAAGAGGAGGACGGAAGCTAGCTGTCCTCCAGCTCCACCATGGTGCTACCCTAGAGAGTGTTGTTGAAGCTAATGTAGAACTTAATTGAAAAACGGTGTTTTCTTATCAATTATTTGGTGACGTGAATATATTTAATATAGTTTTATCTATAAAGGATAACTTTGTCGATGTTTGAGGAGGATGATTTACCCTTTCCTGCTCTGAGGAGCCACCACTGGTATAGACAGTATATAATTTGTAAAGGAAATCGAATGTACAGTAGTAGGTATATTAGGACGTCTATCTCTCTCTCTCTCTCTCTCTCTCTCTCTCTCTCTCTCACAAGCACACACACACACACACACACACACACACACACACACACACACACACACACACACACACACACACACACACACACACACACGTCCAAGTCCAACAGGTCTGCTTCACCTACCACCACACCGCATCACAGACAAAGGGTATACATACAGACATTACAATAGGTCCACCAGGTATGTCAAACACACACACACACACACACACACACACACACACACACACACACACACACACACACACACACACACACACACACACACACACACACACACACACACACACACACACACACACACACACACACACACACACAGACACACACACACACACACCAAGTATAAAATTAGTTCAAGGTCTCTGATGATAATATGGTGTGCTCAGCCCTCCCAATACAGTGCCTTATTGGGTCCCTCTGGAGGTGTGAGGGAGAATGTGTGGAGCGGAGATAA
>NC_088214.1:33737320-33807320 GCF_036934945.1 Oncorhynchus masou masou | reverse complement strand
AGCATGTGTGCATTAGAGCTGGGCGATACATTTACAGTATGGCTGTCTTCGACTAAAAAAAAATCTTGGAAGACCAAAAGTTGTCTGTTCTTTCGACCAATCGATTGCTCGAACGTGTATTTTTCCATATATAGACACACCCTACGGGTGTTTTAATAAAATCAACTATATGCATTGGTCTTGTTTGATGCGTTAAGCTTACGGTTGGATGCCTCAAGAGGGGGCCAGAGATCTAGATAACCAGAAGAAGAAAAACTTAACCTGACCCAACTATTGTCCTCCTGCTCCTGCAGGCTTTTGCAGATTCTGCCATCACTCACCTGATGTTGCCGGGAATTGGATACATAAGGAGACGTTTCCACTGGATCAGAACATTTTTCCCTTCCACACTGAGTGGTCATCGAAAGGTCGAGAGAGCTGGAAAAAATGTTCAAATACATTGATCAACTATTGTAATTCTCAATGGATGTAAAAACAGACTTTGTTTGCTGGTTGTTTGAGGTGAAGAAAACATTACTTTATGAAGCTCCACAGGTCATTAGTGGTGGTGTGTTAAGCCAATCAGAAATACTATCAGATCCCCAAATGGGCACATTTATATTCCTACATTTGCGTGCAGGCCATGTAGCATATAGGCCTATTTCTATGCCTGCTCATCCTTACTCAACATCGACAGGAGCACCTCAAATAAAATACAATGACTAACTTGACAGAGCAGGTAAATGGAATTAAGTTTCTCACAAGTATGGCATGTGTTGTGCACTCCGCAAACAATGTTTCCACTCTGACAATGAGGACAGGAAGAATGGAATGATAATATTGAATGCCTTAAAAGAAAGGACCGTAACCAGGCGGTGATGCAATCAGTCAGGATGCTCTCGTTGGTGCAGGTGTAGAACTTTTTGAGGATCTGAGGACCCATGCCAAACCTTTTGAGTCTCCTGAGGGGAGTGCACCAGTACCTCATGCAGCAAAGCACCCCCACAACATGATGCTGCCACCCCCTTGCTTCACGGCTGGGATGGTGTTCTTCGGCTTGCAAACCTCCCCCTTTGTCCTCCAAACATAACGATGATCATTATGGCCAAACAGTTCTATTGTTGTTTCATCAAACCAGGGGACATTTCTCCAAAAAGTACGATCTTTGTACCCATGTGCAGTTGCAAACTGTATTCTGGCTTTTTTATGGCGGTTTTTGGAGCAGTAGCTTCTTCCTTGCTGAGCGGCCTTTCAGTTTATGTCGAAATAGGACTCATTTTTACTGTGGATATAGATACATTTGTACTTGTTTCCTCCAGTATCTTCACAAGGTCCTTTGTTGTTGTTCTGGGATTGATTTGCACTTTTCATACCAAAGTACATTCATCTCTAGGAGACAGAACGCATATCCTTCCTGAGCGGTATGACAGCTGTGTGGTCCCATGGTGTTTATACTTGCGTATTATTGTTTGTACAGATGAATGTGGTACCTTCAGGTGTTTGGAAATTGCTCCCAAGGATGAACCAGACTTGTGGAGGTCTACAATTCTTTTTCTGATGTCTTGGCTGATTTCTTTTTATTTTGCATGATGCACTGAGTTTGAAGGTAGGCCTTGAAAGACATCCACAGGTACACCTCCAATTGACTCAAATGATTTCAATTAGCCTCTAGAATTTTCCAAGCTGTTTAAAGGCACAGTCAGCTTAATGTATGTAAACTTCTGACCCACTGGAATTGTGATACACTGAATTAAAAGTGAAATAATTTGTCTGTAAACAATAGTTGGAAAATGTAAATTTATTGTGTCATGCACAAAGTAGATTTCCTAACCAACTTGGCAAAACTATAGGTTGTTTACAATACATTTTAGGAGTAGTTGAAAAAAGATTTTTAATGACTCCAACCTAAGTGTATGTAAACCTTCGACTTCAACTGTACTTTCCTGCAACCTGCCTCACCCAGTATGGTACAGATCTGCTATTTTATTCCTTATAACTGGAACTTCTATCAGGAGCTAGCCAGCTAACTAGCTACTAGTCGTTGTTAGCCACGGCTAGATTAATTGATGCCTCCAGAGACGAAACCTCTCTCATCATCACGCAATGCAGAGGTTTACCTCCACTGTACTCACATCCTACCATTGTCTGTACATTATGCCTGAATCTATTCTACCGCGCCCAGAAACCTGCTCCTTGTATTCTCTGGTCCCAACGCACTAGACGACCAGTTCTTATAGCCTTTAGCCATATCCTACTCCTCCTCTGTTCCTCTGGTGATGTAGCCCCCAGTTCCAGTCCTATTCGCCAGGCGCTATCATTTGTTGACTTCTGTAACTGTAAGAGCCTTGGTTTCATGCATGTTTGCATCAGAAGCCTCCTCCCTAAGTTTGTTTTATTCACTGCTTTAGCACACTCTGTCAACCCTGATGTTCTAGCTGTGTCTGAATCCTGGCTTAGGAAGGCCACCAAAAATTCGACAACATTTTCCGCCAAGATAGAACTGCCGAAAGGGGTGGAGTTGCAATCTGCTGCAGAGATAGCATGCAGAGTTCTGTCTTACTATCCAGGTCTGTGTCCAAACAATTTGAGCTTCTACTTTTAAAAATCCACCTTTTCAGAAATAAGTCTCTCACTGTTGCCACTTGTTACAGACCCCCCTCAGCCCTCAGCCCCCAGCTCTGCCCTGGACACCATATGTGAATTAAATTCCCCCCATTTATCTTCAGAATTTATACTGTTTGTTGACCTACATAGGGATATGCTTAACACCGTCCTACAATCTAAACTAGATTCCCTCAATCTCACCCAAATGATCATGGAACCTACCAGGTATAACCCCAAATCCGTAAGCACGGGCACCCTCATAGATATCATCCTGACCAACCTGCTCTCTAAATACATCTCTGCTGTCTTCAACCAGGACCTCAGCGATCACTGCCTCATTGCCTGCGTCAGTAATGGGTAGGCGGTCAAACTTCCACCCCTCATCACTGTCAAACGCTCCCTGAAACACTTCAGCGAGCAGGCCTAATCGACCTGGCCCGAGTATCCTGGAAGGATATTGACCTCATTCTGTCAGTCGAAGATGCTGGGTTATTCTTTAAAAGTGCTTTCCTCACCATCTTAAATGAGCATGCCCCGTTCAAAAAAATGTAGAACCAGGAACGTATATTGCCCTTGGTTCTCTTCAGACCTGACTGCCCTTGACCAGCACAAAAACATCCTTTGGCTTAGGGCATTAGCATCGAATAGCCAGCCCGATACGCAACTTTTCAGGGAAGTTAGGATCCAATATACACAGGCAGTTAAGAAAGCAAAGGCTAGCTTTTTCAAACAGAAATTTGCATCCTGTGGCACAAACTCCAAAACATTCTGGGACACTGTAAAGTCCATGGAGAATAAGAGCACCTCCTAACAGCTTCCCACTGCACTGAGGCTAGGAAACACCGTCACCACCGACAAATCAACGATAATTGAGAAACTCAATAAGCATTTTTCCACGGCCGGCCATGCTTTCCACCTGGCTACCCCTACACCGGTGAACAGCTCTGCACCCCCCACAGCAATGTGCCCAAGCCTCCCCAATTTCTCCTTCACCCAAATCCAGAGAGCTGATGTTCCGAAAGAGCTGCAAAACCTGGACCCCTACAAATCAGCCGGGCTAGACAATCTGGACACTCTTTTTAATATTATTATTCTGACTTAGAATATATGGACAACTACAAATACCTAGGTGTCCTCTCCTTCCAGACTCACATTAAGCATTTCCAATCCAAAGTTAAATCTAGAATCGGCTTCCTATTTCGCAACAAAGCATCCTTCACTCATGCTGCCAAACATAAAACTGACTATCCTACCGGTCCTTGACTTCGGCGATGTCATTTACAAAATAGCCTCCAAAACTCTACTCAGCAAATTGGATGCAGTTTATCACAGTCATCCGTTTTGTCACCAAAGCCCCATATACTACCCACCACTGCGACCTGTATGCTCTCGTTGGCTGGCCCTCACTTCAAAGGTTGGCTATTTTGAAGAATCTCAAATATAAAATATATTTTGATTTGTTTAACACTTTTTTGGTTACTACATGATCCCATGTGTTATTTCATAGTTTTGATGTCTTCACTATTAATCTACAATGTAGAAAATAATAAAAAATAAAGAAAAACCCTTGAATAAGTAGATGCGTCCAAATTTTTGACTGGTACTGTATATATACTGTAAATATTTGTTACTGCTCGACTAAACCAATCTTGATCGACCAACAACCGAACGACCAAACAATCGACCAGTCGACTATTTGGGGTCACCGCTATTATACTGAATTATTGAGATAAATTCAAAGGTAAGTTTAAATTATCCTTTAAACTACTACTACGAATTTGATGGTTGTAGCCATCAATTGTCCCATTACCAATCACCCATATTAGCAAACACATTTCATTTCAAACTTCTAGTGATTAGAGTGTTGGGCCAGTAACCAAAAGGTTGCTAGATCGAATCCCCGAGCTGACAAGGTAAAAATCTGTCGTTCTGCCCCTGAGCAAGGCAGTTTACCCACTATTCCCTGGGCGCCAAAGATATGGATGTCTATTAAGGCAGCCCCTCGCACCTCTCTGATTCAGAGGGGTTTGGTTAAATGCGGAAGACACATTTCAGTTGAAGGCATTCAGTTGTACAACTGACTAGGTATCTCCCAGCAAAATGCTCACGATAAGTGGTCGGTATGGTTGGTGTTGAGCATTTTCACTTTATTGTCCCAGCTCTAGTCTGCACATACAGTTGAAGTCGGAAGTTTATCCCCATCCTGGGTCCGGGAGCGTAATCATCGCCTGACACTAATTAGCATAACGCAAAGGACATACATTTTCCTAGAAAATCTTCCTATTCATTTAAATCACAAGTGAAATATATTGGAACACAGCTTAGCCTTTTGTTAATCACCCTGCCATCTCAGATTTTCAAAATATGCTTTACAGCCAAAGCTAGACAAGCATTTGTGTAAATTTATCGATAGCCTAGCATAGCATTATGCCTTGCTAGCAGCAGGCAACCTTGTCACGAAAATCAAATTAAATCGTTGACCTTTGATGAACTTCGGATGTTATCACTCACGAGAAGGTAGATAGCCAAAGTTAATTTTTTCCCAAAATATTATTTTTTGTAGGCGAAATAGCTCCGTTTGATCTTCACGTTTGGCTGAGAAATCGCCCGGAAATTGCAGTCACGAAAACGGCAAAAAATATTCCAAATTAGCTCCATAATATCGACAGAAACATGGCAAACGTTGTTTCTAATCAATCCTCAAGGTGTTTTTCAAATATCTATTCGATAATACAGTGGGGCAAAAAAGTATTTAGTCAGCCACCAATTGTGCAAGTTCTCCCACTTAAAAAGATGAGAGAGGCCTGTCATTTTCATCATAGAAACACTTCAACTATGACAGACAAAATGAAAAAAAAAAAATCCAGAAAATCACATTGTAGGATTTTTAATGAATTTATTTGCAAAATAGATGGCTTCTTAAGGATGGATAATTTGTGGATATATTTAAGCAACATCTGAAGACATCAGTCAGGAAGTTAAAGCTTTGGTCGCAAATGGGTCTTCCAAATGGACAATGACCCCAAAGTCAAGGTATTGGAGTGGCCATCTCAATCCTATAGAAAATTTGTGGGCAGAACTGAAAAAGTATGTGTGAGCAAGGAGGCCTACAAACCTGGCTCAGTTACACCAGCTCTGTCAGAAGGAACGGGCCAAAATTCACCCAACTTTTTGTGGGAAGCTTGACCCCAGTTAAACAATTGAAAGGCAATGCTACCAAATACAAATTAAGTGTATGTAAACTTCTGACACACTGGGATTGTGATGAAAGAAATATAAGCTGAAATAAATCATTCTCTCTACTATTATTCTGACATTTCACATTCTTAAAATAAAGTTGTGATCCTAACTGACCTAAGACAGGGAATTTTTACTAGGATTAAATGTCAGGAATTGTGAAAAACTGAGTTTAAATGTATTTGGGTAAGGTGTATGTAAACTTCCGACTTCAACTCTATGTGTGTGCTGAAACAGGTCACCCTTCACCCCAGTTTTAGTAAGTGACTGTGAGCAGACTGAGTTCCAGTACCCTTCTGTAACCAGCCTGTATGTATCCAGCCTGTTGTATGTACCCTGTAGCCTGCCTGCTGTGTATGAGCCAAGGGCCTGTGGAGAGGTTTAAAGATGGGTCCAGCGTGCCTCTCTCATTACCCCACCATAACTCTGACAGCTCCCATTTGGGACTCAGGGTGGGCTTTCTCTCTGCTACACACACATCCTCACCTCCCTTTGCATCGCCTCTCAGCTGCGTTTGCAATCTGCTAAATATTTGATGGCCTCCTTGTTGAAGCGAACAAAGATGCCTTTTCGAAACGCACCCTCAACTCACTAGAGTAAAGCTCATGTTTTATTCCCTGCTGTAGTTGTAGGTGTGTGGTTTTTTTGTGTTTTTTTTTTTTTTGGGGGGGGGGGGTTACTGTAGCAGTTTGTGTGAGGGATATTCTCTGAAGTAGTTGTTAGTGTGTTTTCCAGCGAGAACCATGATTTGGTTATGTGGCCATTGCTGCTACCTCCAACTGGTGTTGACCTCCAACTGTTTTACCATTTCCAACTGATTGACCCATGTGCTCTTGAGTTTTCATACAATCCATTAGTGTTTTGTATTTGAATATGTGGTTACGAAATAGCTGTATGTGTTCAGAATATTTATCACACTTTGGTGATCACACTTGGTATACAGAGAGTCAGAATTTCCATTTTTATTCAGCTATAACTGATCTGACATCCAATGGGTTCATTGAAGCAGATGTCAATATCATGTGCATAGTTAAAACATTTTTTTATAGCACTTACTTCCTGATGACAAGATCATAGATTACTGTTTAAAAATGTACAGCATGTGTATCCCGCATAGTTGATACCCACTACATGGCCAAAAGTATCTTGACACCTATGCGTTGAACATCTCATTCCAAAATTATGGGCATTAATATTGAGTTGGTTTCCCCCATTTGCTGCTGTAACAGCCTCCACTCCTCTGAGAAGTATTTCCGCTAGAAGTTGGAACATTGCTGTGGGGACTTGCTTCCATTCAGCCACAAGAGCATTAGTGAGGTCGGGCACTGATATTGGCCGGTTAAGCCCGGCTGATGGGGTTGAGGTGAGGGCTCTACGCAGGCCAGTCAAGTTCTTCCACACCAATCTTGATAAGCCATTCTGGTATGGATCTCGCCTTGTGCATGAGGGCATTGACATGCTGAAATGAGAAAGGGCCTTCCACAAACTGTTGCCACAAAGTTGGAACACAAGAATGTTATTATGTACTGTAGCCTTAAGATTTCCCTAACCTGGAACCAAGGGGCCTAGCCCGAACCAGTTGGCCTTATGCATTGCGGCAGGTAGCATTCTCCTGGCATCCCCACTCCAGCCGATGCTTAGCATTGCAAATGGTGATCTTCGGCTTGCGTGCTGCTGATGGAAACCCATTTCACGACGCTCCCGACCAACAATTATTATGCTGATGTTGCTTCCAGAGGCAGTTTGGAACTCGGTAGTGAGTGTTGCAACCGAGGACAGACCATTTTTATGCGCTACATGCTTCACTACTCTGGGGTCCCGTTCATAAGCTTGTGTGGCCTACCACTTCACGGCTGATCCGTTGTTGCTCCAAGACATTTCCATTTCACAATAAGGAGCGCTTATAGTTGACAAGGGCAGCTCTAGTAGGGCAGACATTTGACGAACTGACTTGCTGGAAAGCTGTCGCCCTTTGAACGTGCCATGTTGAAAATCTCTGAGCTCTTCAGGAAGTCTACTCTACTGCTAATGTTTGTCTATGGAGATTGCATGGCGCGGTGCTCGATTTTATACACCCGTCAGCAACGGGTGAGGCTGAAACAGCAGAATTCACAAATTTGAAGGGGTGTCCACATATTACTGTATATAAGTGTATGTTTCAGATGTGACCCCTAAATAACGCTTGCGGCGTGATATTTGGATATGGACAAGGAAATTATTTTGAAATTTGATAAGAAGCTCCAAAGAAATGTCTCCAAAAATGTCTTCTTTTCAAATTTGTGTTCACAAAGTGGTGGGTAGGCATACACATTGGTATTGTGGACTCAACTCTTCCTGACAGACAGCTTCCAGTCTACCAGTGGTGATGTCGAAAACAGCATACGATTGATACACTCCCTTCCGTATTTATTTGTGTTCATTTGAATCTATAAATGTGTTCATTTGAATCTATACTACAGCATTTTGGATTTGAGATCCAATGTTTCATATGAAGTAACAAGGACTGAATGTAATCTTTCATTTGAGGGTATTTTCATACATACAGTATCTGTTTTACCATTTAGAAATGAAAGCAGTATGTATCTACTCCCCCCCTAACCCTAACTCTCCAAGTACTTGGACAAATTCATTTATAGTGTATTAAAGTAGTCAACGTTTGGTATTTGGTCCCATATTGTATTGCTAGCACACAATGACTACATCAAGCTTGTGACTACACATGTATTGGATGCATTTGCAATTTGTTTTTGTTGTCTTTCTGATGATGTTTCCCCCCCCCCGATAGGAAATGAATGGTGAGTATTGTATTGTGTCATTTTGGAGTACTTTTGTATTGTAAATGAGAATAGAATATGTTTCTGAATACTTCTACATGAATGTGGATTTCCACATACGTTTGTATATACGGTATAGTGTAGTTTGAGTGAATATTCAGGGGAAATAAGGCTAAATAAAAGTCCATCTGTCAAAAGAAAAGTCCCCATATTAGGTGCAGGTTGCAAGGCTAAGAGACACACTTTTTGTTGTTGTGGTAAAGCAGACTTTCTCCACCGTTGATTTATTGTGGTCTGGAGTCAATAAAGAGGCCTGTCTGACTTTATGAGCCTCTGTGCTGTGCTTTTTATTCTTTTGTAATTGGTTAACGGTGCTGAAAGCTTATTGCTGTTCTTGTTCCTTTTGTGTGACGACCCATTCCTATTCAAAGCACATTGCAGAGCTGAGGCTGGGCCCCACAGGGGACTTGGGCCTGTAATGGACAGGGATGGGAAGACACTGACGGCTGGGGGGGATGTTTTCTCTATTGAAAATGCAGGCTGGACAGCTGGCTGATTTGACACTGTGTGACAGGATATAGTGTGGCTCTATTGAAGAGGTTGAGGGAGGAAAGTAAATGAACATCCGTCCATCCATCCGTGTATCTATCCATCCACTCCCGCATGGGTCCGTCCGTCCGTCCAGTCGTTTTTCCACTATTCTGTGAATACCGGATATAGATGATGTGTATCCGCTGTTATTTTCCCTCTCTGTTCAGCATCGGCGGGCTCTTGACACATTGGCACATTAATATTACAAATATTCAAATAACTTTATTCAACGTTCGGCGGGCTGAGGCTGGCGACGGGAGATTCACGGACCATTGAGCGAGTGTGTCTCCGCAGGCCTAAGTACCGATTCATCATGGCTGCCTTATTCCTGTCTAATGGCTGCTATTATGGGCCTAGGCTGAGGAGGGGAGAGAGGAGGAGAGGATGCGAGGCAGATGAGAGAGGAGGAGAGGATATGAGAGGAGAGGAGAACAGAACAGAAGAGGGTAGAGGAGAGGAGAGCAGAGGAGAACAGGAGAGAACATAGGAGAGTAGAGGAGAACAGAGGAGAGTAGAGGAGAGCAGAGGAGAGTAGAGAGTAGAGGAGAACAGAGGAGAGGAGAACAGAGGAGAACATAGGAGAGTAGAGGAGAGGATAACCTAGGAGAACAAAGGAGAGTAGAGGGGAATCTAGGAGAACAGAGGAGAGTAGAGGGGAACAGAGGAGAACAGAGGAGCTTAGAGGAGAACAGAGGAGCTTAGATGAGAGGAGAGGAGAAGAGAGTAGAGGAGAACAGAGAAGCTTAGAGGAGAGCAGAGGAGCTTAGATGATAGGAGAGCAGAGGAGAGTAGAGGAAAGTAGAGGAGAACAAAGGAGCATAGAGGAGAGGAGAACAAAGGAGAGGAGAGGAGGACAAAGGAGCTTAGAGAAGAGGAGAACATAGGAGCTTAGAGTAGAGGAGAACAAAGGAGAGTAGAGGAGAACAAAGGAGCATAGAGGAGAGAAGAACAGAGGAGAGTAGAGGAGAACAAAGGAGCTTAGAGAAGAGGAGACAGAGTAGAGTAAAGGAGAACAAAGGTGCGTAGAGGAGAGGAGAACATAGGAGCTTAGAGTAGAGGAGAACAGAGGAGAGTGGAGGAGAGGAGAACAGAGGAGAGGAGAGGAGAAAGTAGGAGCGTAGAGGAGAGGAGAACAGAGGAGAGTAGAGTAAACCAGAGGAGAACAGAGGAGAGGAGACGAGAGTAGAGGAGAACAGAGGAGTGTAGAGGAGAATAGAGGAGAACAAAGGAGAACATAGGAGAGTAGAGGAGAACAGAGGAGAACAGAGGAGAGGAGAACAGAGGAGAGTAGAGCAGAACAAGGGAGAACACAGAAGCTTAGCGTGGAGGAGAACAGAGGAGCTTAGAGGAGAACAAAGGAGCATAGAGGAGAGGAAAACAGAGGAGAGTAGGGAAGAACAAAGGAGCATAGAGGAGAGGAGAACAGAAGAGAGTAGAGGAGAACAAAGGAGCGTAGAGGAGAGGAGAACAGAGGAGAACAGAGTAGAGGAGAACAGATGAGAGTAGAGGAGAGCAGAGCAGAGGAGACCAGAGGAGAGTAGAGGAGAACAGAGTAGAGGAGAATAGAGGAGAACAGAGGAGAATAGAGGAGAAGAGAACATAGGAGAACAGAGGAGAGTGGAGGATAACAGAGGACAATAGAGTAGAGGAGAACAGAGGAGAACAGAGGAGTGGAGAACAGATGAAAGGAGAACAGAGGAGAACAGAGGAGAACAGAGGAGAGTAGAGGAGAGGAGAACCGAGGAGAACCGAGGAGAGGAGAACAGAGGAGAACAGAGGAGAGGAGAGTAGAGGAGAACAGAGGAGAGTAGAGGAGAACAGAGTAGAGGAGAACAGAGTAGAACAGAGGAGAAGAGAGGAGTACAGAGGAGAACAGAGGATAGCAGAGGAGAGTAGAGGACAACAGAGTAGAGGAGAACAGAGGAAAACAGAGGAGAGGAGAGTAAAGGAGAACAGAGGATAGCAGAGGAGAGTAGAGGAGAACAGATGAGAGGACAGTAGAGGAGACAGAGGAGAGGAGAGTAGATGAGAGTAGAGGAAAACAGAGGAGAGGAGAACAGAGGAGAGTAGAGGAGAACAGAGGAGAACAGAGTAGAGGAGAACAGAGTAGAACAGAGGAGAAGAGAGGAGTACAGAGGAGAACAGAGGATAGCAGAGGAGAGTAGAGGACAACAGAGTAGAGGAGAACAGAGGAAAACAGAGGAGAGGAGAGTAAAGGAGAACAGAGGATAGCAGAGGAGAGTAGAGGAGAACAGATGAGAGGACAGTAGAGGAGACAGAGGAGAGGAGAGTAGATGAGAGTAGAGGAAAACAGAGGAGAGGAGAACAGCGGAGAGTAGAGTTGAGGAGAGGAAAACAGAGGAGCTTGGAGGAGAGGAGACCAGAGAAGCTTAGAGGAGGAGAGCAGAGGAGCTTAGAGGATAGGAGAAAACAGAAGCTTAGAGGAGAACAGAGGAGCTTAGAGGAGAGGAGAACAGAGGAGAGGAGAGGGGAACAGAGGAGAGTAGAGGAGAACAAAGGAGCGTAGAGGAGAGGAGAGTAGAATAGAGGAGAGTAGAGGAGAGGAGAACAGAGGAGAGTAGAGGAGAGTAGAATAGAGGAGAACAGAGGAGAGGAGAACAAAGGAGAGGAGAACAGAGAAGAGGAGGGGAGAGGCGAACAGAGTAGAGGTGAGGAGAACAGAGTAGAGGAGAGGAGAACAGAGTAGAGGAGAGGAGAACAGAGTAGAGTAGAGGAGAACAGAGTAGAGTAGAGGAGAACAGAGTAGATGAGAGGAGAACAGAGTAGAGGAGAGGAAAACAGAGTAGAGGAGAGGAGAACAGAGTAGAGAGGAGAATAGAGTAGAGGAGAGGAGAACAGAGTAGAGGAGAGGAGAACAGAGTAGATGAGAGGAGAACAGAGTAGAGGAGAGGAGAACAGAGGAGAGGAGAACAGAGTAGAGGAGAGGAGAACAGAGTAGAGGAGAAGAGAACAGAGTAGAGGAGAGGAGAACAGAGTAGAGGAGAGAAGAACAGAGTAGAGGAGAGGAAAACAGAGTAGAGGAGAGGAGAACAGAGTAGAGAGGAGAATAGAGTAGAGGAGAGGAGAACAGAGTAGAGGAGAGGAGAACAGAGTAGAGGAGAGGAGAACATAGGAGAGGAGAACAGAGTAGAGGAGAGGAGAACAGAGTAGAGGAGAGGAGAACAGAGTAGAGGAGAGGAGAACAGAGTAGAGGAGAGGAGAACATAGGAGAGGAGAACAGAGTAGAGGAGAGGAGAACAGAGTAGAGGAGAGGAGAACAGAGGAGAGGAGAGGGGAACAGAGGAGAGTAGAGGAGAACAAAGGAGCGTAGAGGAGAGGAGAGTAGAATAGAGGAGAGTAGAGGAGAGGAGAACAGAGGAGAGTAGAGGAGAGTAGAATAGAGGAGAACAGAGGAGAGGAGAACAAAGGAGAGGAGAACAGAGAAGAGGAGGGGAGAGGCGAACAGAGTAGAGGTGAGGAGAACAGAGTAGAGGAGAGGAGAACAGAGTAGAGGAGAGGAGAACAGAGTAGAGTAGAGGAGAACAGAGTAGAGTAGAGGAGAACAGAGTAGATGAGAGGAGAACAGAGTAGAGGAGAGGAAAACAGAGTAGAGGAGAGGAGAACAGAGTAGAGAGGAGAATAGAGTAGAGGAGAGGAGAACAGAGTAGAGGAGAGGAGAACAGAGTAGAGGAGAGGAGAACAGAGTAGAGGAGAGGAGAACAGAGGAGAGGAGAACAGAGTAGAGGAGAGGAGAACAGAGTAGAGGAGAGGAGAACAGAGTAGAGGAGAGGAGAACAGAGTAGAGGAGAGAAGAACAGAGTAGAGGAGAGGAAAACAGAGTAGAGGAGAGGAGAACAGAGTAGAGAGGAGAATAGAGTAGAGGAGAGGAGAACAGAGTAGAGGAGAGGAGAACAGAGTAGAGGAGAGGAGAACATAGGAGAGGAGAACAGAGTAGAGGAGAGGAGAACAGAGTAGAGGAGAGGAGAACAGAGTAGAGGAGAGGAGAACAGAGTAGAGGAGATGAGAACAGAGGAGAGGAGAACAGAGTAGAGGAGATGAGAACAGAGTAGAGGAGAGGAGAACAGAGTAGAGGAGAGGAGAACAGAGTAGAGGATAACTTAATTATTTGACTCCGTTTCTATGAGTATATTTATCTGTATACTGTAATAAAACATCAGATGTTTAATCTAGTAGTATTCTGGACATCCATACTGCTCTCTCTCTCTCTCTCTCTCTCTCTCTCTCTCTTTCTCTCTCTCAATTAAATTAAATTCTTTATTGGCATGGGAAACATATGTTAACAGTGCCAAAGCAAGAGAAGTAGATAATATACAAAAGTGAAATAAACAATAAAAATGAACAGTAAACATTACACTCACAAAAGTTCTAGAAGAATAAAGACATTTCAAATGTCATATTATATATATATATACAGTGTTGTAACGATGTGCAAATGGTTAAAGTACAAAAGGGAAAATAAATAAACATGGGTTGTATTTGCAATGCTGTTTGTTCTTCACTGGTTGCCTTTTCTTGTGGCAACAGGTCAGAAATCTTTGCTCTGTCTCTCTCTCTCTGTCTCTGTCTCTTTGTCTCTCTCCCTCTCTCTCTCTCTGTCTCTGTCTCTGTCTCTCTCTCTCTCTCTCTCTCTCTCTCTCTGTCTCTGTCTCTCTCTACCTCTCTGTGTCTCTCTCTCTGTCTCTGTCTCTTTGTCTCTCTCCCTCTCTCTCTCTCTGTCTCTGTCTCTGTCTCTCTCTCTCTCTCTCTCTCTCTCTCTCTCTCTCTCTCTGTCTCTGTCTCTGTCTCTCTCTACCTCTCTGTGTCTCTCTATGTGTCTCTCTCTCTGTGTGTGTCTCTCTCTCTCACTCTCTCTCTCTCTCGCTCTCTCTCTCTCTCTCTCTCACTCTCTCTCTCTCTCTCTCTCTCTCTCTCTCTCTCTCTCTCTCTCTCTCTCTCTCTCTCTCTCTCTCTCCCCCAGTACAGCATGCCTTTAAGGGTCTCTGCTTTCAGCCAGGTCAACTTACTGGGCTACAGAAAGGCCATGGTGACATGGAAACATGGGAGTGTGGGAGAAGGAGAGAGGAAGGACAGAATAGAGTATAGGAGAAAGAGTGAAAGGCCCTCAATAAGCCAAACAGAGGAAGCACGGAAGGCAGCAGTGAAAGAGTGTGACCCAAGGAAAGACTAGGGGCAACACTTTATAATGACCCCAAATACACGTGCGCACACAAACACACACACACACACCTTCTCTGTGACACAATAAAGAGACACCAGACGTGGAGTTGGTCGTCATACTCTATGGATATAGAGATCCTCTTGTGTCAGTTCTCTCTCACTCTTGTTCTCTGCCATGTTTCCCCTCTTCTTCCCTGACTCCCCCCCATTTCTTCATCTCAATACAGCATCTTTTGCTTGGTCCCTTTTCCCTCCTTCTCATCTCATCCCTCTACTGCACAGTTCATGAACCTCGCGGAGGCCAAAAACATTCAACTTCACCCCCAGTTCGACCTGTTTCCCATTCATACCCAGACCCGCTCTCTCCTTGTCGAACTGAGCCTGTGTTTGACCAGTCCATCTCCGCCGTCCTTCCACTGCAATCATCATTCTCTTGATCGACCCAAAGACTGGAATCTGTTCTCATCTTGTCAGCTTTCATTCTGACATGCTCTCTGGCCTCTCAACCACTCCCCTCTTATCCCCGCTTACCTCTCTGAGTTCTAATCTCTCTTCCTCCCTGGTATCTTACACTCATTCCTCTGTTCCCATCTTTCACCTTTCAGACCCTCTCTTATACCCTTACTCTGTCTCACTCTTGCCCCTCTCTCTATGTACATGGCCTTGTCACAATCCTCTCACCCTGCACCTGTCTTACTAATCCTGATTAGCCAACGGTGACTGTGTGCTAGCTGGCTGGGGGATAATGGCTCCAGGGGCCAGTCAGAGAGAGTGAGGGGACAGAGGGACACAGGGAGACACAAGGACCCCATGGCTGCTGCAGATGGCTGGGGCTCCTATCAATTTGACTTCGTTGCCCCTTCGTTGCCCCTCGTGTCTCCTCTGTTGTCACGCCTGTTGTCACCCCTATTGTCACCCCTGTTGTCTCCTCTGTTGTCACGCCTGTTGTCACCCTTGTTGTCTCCTCTGTTGTCACGCCTGTTGTCACCCCTATTGTCACCCCTGTTGTCTCCTCTGTTGTCACGCCTGTTGTCACCCCTATTGTCACCCCTGTTGTCACCCCTATTGTCACACCTGTTGTCACGCCTGTTGTCACGCTTGTTGTCACCCCTGTTGTCACCCTGTTCTCATCCTTGTTGTCAGCCCTGTTGTCTCCTCTGTTGTCACGCCTGTTACCACCCCTGTTGTCGCCACTGTTGTCTGCCTTGTTATTACCCCTGTTGTCACCCCTGTTGTCATGCCTGTTGTTACCCCTGTTAGCACCCCTGTTGTTACCCCTGTTGTTGCCCCTGTTATTACCCATGTTGTCACCCCTGTTGTCATGCCTGTTGTGTCCTCTGTTGTAGCCCCTGTTATTACCTCTGTTGTCACTCATGTTGTCACCCCTGTTGTCACGCCTGTTGTCTCCTCTGTTCTCGCCCCTGTTATTACCCCTGTTGTCACTCCTGTTGTCACCCCTGTTGCCACGCCTGTTCTCTCCTCTGTTGTCGCCCCTGTTGTCACCCCTGTTGTCATGCCTGTTGTCACCCCTGTTGTCACGCCTGTTGTCATGCCTGTTGTTACCCCTGTTGCCACCCCTGTTGTCATGCCTGTTGTTACCCCTGTTGTTACCCCTGTTGTCATGCCTGTTGTCATGCCTCTTGTTACTCCTGTTGTCACCCCTGTTGTCAAGCCTGTTGTCACCCCTGTTGTCACGCCTGTTGTTACCCCTTGGAGACACACTCACATTCACTACAGCGTCTACAGCCTCTACACAGATCTCATTACAGATAAAAGATTAGAGTGTGATATACTGAAGCACAGCCCATCACACTAGGTTTGGAGGGATTGGGGATGTCCTGTCTTCTATCTGTACCACATCTATCCTGTAAGCCTGATTTGTACTAGTGTGAACCCTTTCCCCAAGTGATTTGTCCAATCAGTTAAGCTTAGCTCTAGTTTGTGAGGTTTGACTAGGAGTCTCTTCAGGTTTGAAGGTTAGGTTTGTATTGAGGCTGACTCTCTGAGCTTCTCTTACCCCTGTGTGTTCTGGACCTATACGCATCACACACACACACACACACACACACACACACACACACACACACACACACACACACACACACACACACACACATACACACACACACACGCACACACACACACACCAAATCACCACAGGTTGAACTATACACATGCTCCCCATATAATTGTGTGTGCTGTCATTCCCATGCAGACTCTACAGACTTCATCAGAGGACAGCTCTACTTCATGCTCCTTTAGCCTGTGTGATTACCCACAGAGTGAACAATTGCATCTATATAATTCATGTCATGACACCGACTGTAATCCCAGACCAACTTGTTTCCCCCCTCACTAATTGTCAGAGTCATATCTAACGCAACCTCAACCCTCCATGTAATGTGGTACAATATGTCATTATACAGCAATTAGGTGTCTTCTTCTCAAGCAGACAGTGCTCACTGCGTGTAGGTTGTGTAGGTGAGAATGTGTAATTGCACATTCCTGTTGACAGTAAACCTGGCCCTTAGTTTTCAGGGTGACGGCACACGGTTTCTTGACTGGAGAAGGAGTACGTGTTGTATTCATACAAAGGTGGACTGAACGGGAGGGAGGGAGGGAGGGAGGGAGGGAGGGAGGGAGGGAGGGAGGGAGGGAGGGAGGGAGGGAGGGAGGGAGGGAGGGAGGGAGGGAGGGAGGGAGGGAGGGAGGGAGGGAGGGAGGGAGGGCAGAATGATGGCAAGAGAGACGGACTGGTGAACAGACAGACTGCCAGTCAGCCTGACAGACAGACACACATACAGACAAGCCGACTGACTGGCCTGACAGATGTACAGTGTATGAGGCTCTGACAAGTCCCACTGCTGTACTATTGATCAGAGCCCTGGCCTGTTCACACTGCCGTGTTCCAAGGACCCCCTGCTGGGGCTGCCTTCAGAGAACGCCTGCCAGAAAAGACTGGGCTTGAATGTTGAATGGCCTTGACTCTGAACAAGGAGGAGGAGGAAAGGAGGAGGGAAAGGGAGAGAGAGAGATACAGAGTAATCCTCTCTTTGTGGTCTTTGACTGTCTTTGTGCTGACTTTGTTTACAGGGTTCCCACACTGGCTGGGAGACAGCAGCTTTCCAGGGCCACACAGGAATTAGCAAGACTGCCAGCCTCTGTGTGTGCGTGTGTGTGTGTGTGTGTGTGTGTGTGTGTGTGTGTGTGTGTGTGTGTGTGTGTGTGTGTGTGTGTGTGTGTGTGTGTGTGTGTGTGTGTGTGTGTGTGTGTGTGTGTGTGTGTGTGTGTGTGTGTGTGTGTAAGCGAAGGACAGAAAATCTTTTTTCCAACTCTAATGAGCGCTCCAGCCTGTATGTCTGTCTCTGTCTGTCTGTCAGATAGGACCAATTTAAGTCTGCTATGCTTTCAGACTTCCTATGTTGCCTACTGCTGATTTACGACAGAGTGACAACAGACACATATTCTCCTGTTTGCATCCCACTACACGTTGCTCTTACTTGTCCGAGTCTATTTGACAGCTCTTTCATTTGAAAAGCAATGCTTTGTCAGAGTGAACGTCTAGAGAAATGCTGAACAAATTATGGGATGGGAGACTGTTCCATTTTGACCCGCTGCTCTTGTTGCTTACATATGGGGGTTGTCTAGAAACTACCTTAAGCCACTTTGTAGGCATGGAATTTGTCACCATGGATTAAAAAAATATATATATTTGAATGGTTGAGATGTCATTTCAGATTGTATGACCGCAGGGCTACACTCTTAGAAAAAAAGGTGCTATCAGGTAGAACCCTGGTGCTATTAAAGAACCTGTTTTGGTTCTCAGTAGAACCCTTTTGGTTCCAGGTAGAACCCTTTAGAGTTCCTTGTAGAACCATTTCCACAGAGGGTTCTACCTGGAATCCAGAAGAGTTCTACACGGATCCAAAAAGGGTTCTACCTGGAAACAAAAAGGGTTCTCCCGTGGGACCAGCCGAAGAACCCTTTTGAACCCTTTAGTGTAGTTAGATCAGTGCAGTTGGTAGTGGGGAATGGCATGTAATTACTGTGGTTTGAGTCTTGCTGTTGGGCATTTGACAGGTCGATTTCTCTGTGTAGAATCTCTCTGGAGGCCGGATTGGTTGAGGTACAGAGACACACTGCTTTTGTGTCAGCGGAGGTGTGAAGCATAATAAAATACATTGGGGAATAAACACATACACAGACACACTGTGACCTTTATCTTTGCGGACATAAAGGCTGTCCTGACAGGGTCTACAGTCGACGGCTATTCATCCTCACGACTCTGGCCGAGCCCTGTTGTACTAGTCTAGTCACACGACTCAGACTTGCAAACAAGGCCCAGTGGTTTTAAAAGGGCCAGTGTGTGTCTCTCACCCACTGTTTGTTTCTCCCCTCCCTCCCTTCCTCCGTCTCTCTTCCCTCCCTCCCTTCCTCCGTCTCTCTTCCCTTCCTCCATCTCTCTTCCCTTCCTCCCGCTCTCTCCCATGTTCTTCCCAGCTTCGGCATAGCAGAGATACAATAGATGTATCAAGGTAATGGAGGCTTTTCCTCTGACCCACCCAGTCAATTCACTCCTCAGTCGTCTGAAACTGAATGGGCTACCGCTGTGTCCACTTAAAGAAAGATCCTCCTTCCCCCATTGGCCCCTCTCACCTTTGGCCCCTTTCACCTCATGACTGTCTCCCCAGCGACTCCCACCCTTCTGAGCTCTAATCTTGAAATGGAAAGGAAAGCGTTTTGAAAGTGAGTGATTTGACAGGGAAATCTCTGGCGGACAATGGAGTCTGTCTGGGGCTGGGGTTAGCCTTTTTTGTTCTCTCCCTGGCTGTCTCCGCCTCAACTCCTCCCCTCATCCTCCTGGCCTCCATCTGGAGAACCCAGGCTGAGTGGCTAATTGCGGCGTGGAGAGGGGGGAAACTGAAAGGGGAGAGGGGGAGGAGAGGAGAGGAGGAGGATGAGGAGAAGGAGAGACAAAGGAAGGGAAGTGGCTTACAGACTCTTCTACGTCTTTGTTGTCATAGGGGGGGTGGGGGGGTTGAGTGTTAAGACGTTAACAGTGAGTGTTTGAGTTTTGTTTATATTCATTTCCAATCAGAATCCCTTCTTGTGGGACAGATAGAGTATAGAATAATTAGTGGTGCGCTGATCCTGTCCTGGTGGTACCATGCAGGCTGTGAGCCCCGGTGCAATAAAGCTCTTTCTCAGCCCCCCCCCCCCCCACACACACACACATACACACAACCTGTTCACTGTCCCATAACACCTTAATCCACTGTGAAAGCAATTGGCTCTGAGAGCTTGGATCAATAGCCCCAGCCAGGCCAGCCAGCAGGAGAGCCAGAATCCAGGGGCTGCTAGCCAGGGGGAACATCTCTGGCCCCCGGCCCATAGATCCAGCATCGATTCAGTGATTGAAATACAACGAGCAGACATGCTCAAGCGTCGGGCTGTTTTAGTGTGTGTTTGGGTGAGTGAAAGAGTGAGAGAGCAGAGTGAGAGACATAAAGTGTGTGTGGGAGTGGTGGGGGGCTGTGTGTGTGTGTGTGTGTGTGTGTGTGTGTGTGTGTGTGTGTGTGTGTGTGTGTGTGTGTGTGTGTGTGTGTGTGTGTGTGTGTGTGTGTGTGTGTGTGTGTGTGTGTGTGTGTGTGTGTGTGTGTGTGTGTGTGATATGATTTTTTTGGAGCCATCTGTAGTAAAGTGGGAATTGCATTTAATCTAGCACCTTTGAGGAGGAGCCTACTGTAGGTAAAAAATATCCTAATGAAATTTGTCCAGCTTGGGGAAAAGTGTGTGCCGATGTGTGTGTGCGTATGTGTGTGTGCGTGCGTGCGTGCGTGTGTGCGTGTGTGTGTGTGTGTCAAGCTATCACAGTCTGCAGAATTAGAAGTTCATTCACGTGTTTTTGTTGCTCCTGCTGCTCCATATCGTTCCATTTCTCCAAAGGTCAAATTTCTAGGTTAAGGGTTAAGTTTAAGCACTCATTCTGAATGGTTAAGGGTTAAGTTTAGGCACTTGTTCTGAATGGTTATGGTAAGGTAAGGGTTAAGGTTTGGGACAGGGTTAAAACCAACAACAAAAACCCACCGTCCACGACTGGGATCGAACATGCAACCTTCTGATCCGGAGTCATCAGATTACACCCATCCAGTACCCTCACCACCCCAGCAAAACCCAAGCATACTTGATGGTAGAAATAGTGCTCACTGTTGCCGCTAGTGGACGGTTTTGAAGGCATTTCCCGGAGTCCTCAGTTTCTGCGTCAATCTTGAACAGCTTGGCTGGTATGTGTGTGGTTGTGTTTATTTCAGGGTGTGTGTGGCTGTGTTCATTTCAGGGTGTGTGTGGCTGTGTTTATTTCAGGGTGTGTGTGGTTGTCTTTGTGTGCAAGGAAGTGTGTTAATGTGCACACAGGTGTTTGTGTCAGTGTGTGTGTGTGTGTGTGTGTGTGTGTGTGTGTGTGTGCGTGTGCGTGCGTGACTCAGTGTCAACTGAAAATCACACAGATCTACAGTATGACATGGGGAGGGAGTACTGTAATTTCTCATAGCCTTTGTATCTTCTTCCAGTTCTTCTCCTGTATTCTCCTCATTTTATGCTACAGTTCTTCTCCCGTATTCTCCTCACCCCGTTTTATGCTACAGTTCTTCTCCCGTATTCTCCTCACCCCATTTTATGCTACAGTTCTTCTCCCGTATTCTCCTCACCCCATGTTATGCTACAGTTCTCACATATTCTCCTCACCCCGTTTTATGCTACAGTTCTTCTCCTGTATTCGCCTCACCCTGTTTTATGCTACACTTCTTCTCCCGTATTCTCCTCACCCCATTTAATGCTACAGTTCTTCTCCCGTATTCTCCTCACCCCGTTTTATGCTACAGTTCTCAAATATTCTCCTCACCCCGTTTTATGCAACAGTTCTTCTCCTGTATTCTCATCACCCCTTTTTATGCTACAGTTCTTCTCCCGTATTCTCCTCACCCCGTTTAATACTACAGTTCTCACATATAATCCTCAACCTGTTTCATGCTACAGTTCTCACGTATTCTCTTTACCCCGTTTTATGCTACAGTTCTCACGTATTCTCCTCACCCCGTTTCATGCTACAGTTCTCACGTATTCTCCTCACCCCGTTTCATGCTACAGTTCTCACGTATTCTCCCACCCCGTTTCATGCTATAGTTCTCACATATTCTCCTCACCCTGTTTTATGCTACAGTTCTTCTCACGTATTCTCCTCACCCCATATTATGCCACAGTTCTTCTCCCGTATTCTCCTCACCCCATTTTATGCCACAGTTCTTCTCCCGTATTCTCCTCACCCCGTTTTATGCTACAGTTCTCACATATACACCTCACCCCGTTTTATGCTACAGTTCTTCTCACATATACTCCTCACCCCATTTTATGCTTCAGTTATTCTCCTGTATTCTCCTCACCCCATTTCATGCTAGAGTTCTCACGTATTCTCCTCACCCCATTTCATGCTTCAGTTATTCTCCTGTATTCTCCCCACCCCATTTCATACTACAGTTCTCACATATTCTCCTCACGCCATTTTATGCTACAGTTCTCACGTATTCTCCTCACCCCGTTTTATGCTACAGTTCTTCTCCCGTATTCTCCTCACTCCGTTTTATGCTACAGTTCTTCTCCCGTATTCTCCTCACCCCATTTTATGCTACAGTTCTTCTCCCGTATTCTCCTCACCCCATGTTATGCTACAGTTCTCACATATTCTCCTCACCCCGTTTTATGCTAAAGTTCTTCTCCTGTATTCGCCTCACCCTGTTTTATGCTACACTTCTTCTCCCGTATTCTCCTCACCCCGTTTAATGCTACAGTTCTTCTCCCGTATTCTCCTCACCCCGTTTTATGCTACAGTTCTCAAATATTCTCCTCACCCCGTTTTATGCAACAGTTCTTCTCCTGTATTCTCATCACCCCTTTTTATGCTACAGTTCTTCTCCCGTATTATCACTACCCCGTTTAATACTACAGTTCTCACATATAATCCTCAACCTGTTTCATGCTACAGTTCTCACGTATTCTCCTCACCCCGTTTTATGCTACAGTTCTCACGTATTCTCCTTACCCCGTTTTATGCTACAGTTCTCACGTATTCTCCTCACCCCGTTTCATGCTACAGTTCTCACGTATTCTCCTCACCCCGTTTCATGCTACAGTTCTCACGTATTCTCCTCACCCCGTTTCATGCTATAGTTCTCACATATTCTCCTCACCCTGTTTTATGCTACAGTTCTTCTCCCGTATTCTCCTCACCCCATATTATGCCACAGTTCTTCTCCAGTATTCTCCTCACCCCATTTTATGCCACAGTTCTTCTCCCGTATTCTCCTCACCCTGTTTTATGCTACAGTCCTCACATATTCTCCTCACCCTGTTTTATGCTACAGTTCATCTCCCGTATTCTCCTCACCCCGTTTTATGCTACAGTTCTTCTCCCGTATTCTCCTCACCCCGTTTTATGCTACAGTTCTTCTCCTGTTTTCTCCTCACCCCGTTTTATGCTACAGTTCTTCTCCCGTATTCTCCTCACCCCGTTTAATGATACAGTTCTTCTCCCGTATTCTCCTCACCCCGTTTTATGCTACAGTTCATCCCCCGCATTCTCCTCACCCCGTTTTATGCTACAGTTCTTCTCCCGTATTCTCCTCACCCCGTTTTATGCTACAGTTCTTCTCCTGTTTTCTCCTCACCCCGTTTTATGCTACAGTTCTTCTCCCGTATTCTCCTCACCCCGTTTAATGCTACAGTTCTTCTCCCGTATTCTCCTCACCCCGTTTTATGCTACAGTTCTCAAATATTCTCCTCACCCCGTTTTATGCAACAGTTCTTCTCCTGTATTCTCATCACCCCTTTTTATGCTACAGTTCTTCTCCCGTATTGTCCTCACCCCGTTTAATACTACAGTTCTCACATATAATCCTCAACCTGTTTCATGCTACAGTTCTCACGTATTCTCCTCACCCCGTTTTATGCTACAGTTCTCACGTATTCTCCTTACCCCGTTTTATGCTACAGTTCTCACGTATTCTCCTCACCCCGTTTCATGCTACAGTTCTCACGTATTCTCCCCACCCCGTTTCATGCTACAGTTCTCACATATTCTCCTCACCCCGTTTCATGCTATAGTTCTCACATATTCTCCTCACCCTGTTTTATGCTACAGTTCTTCTCCCGTATTCTCCTCACCCCATATTATGCCACAGTTCTTCTCCCGTATTCTCCTCACCCCATTTTATGCCACAGTTCTTCTCCCGTATTCTCCTCACCCTGTTTTATGCTACAGTCCTCACATATTCTCCTCACCCTGTTTTATGCTACAGTTCATCTCCCGTATTCTCCTCACCCCGTTTTATGCTACAGTTCTTCTCCCGTATTCTCCTCACCCCGTTTTATGCTACAGTTCTTCTCCTGTTTTCTCCTCACCCCGTTTTATGCTACAGTTCTTCTCCCGTATTCTCCTCACCCCATTTTATGCCACAGTTCTTCTCCCGTATTCTCCTCACCCCGTTTTATGCTACAGTTTTCAAATATACACCTCACCCCGTTTTATGCTACAGTTCTTCTCCCGTATTCTCCTCACCCCATTTTATGCTACAGTTCTTCTCCCGTATTCTCCTCACTCCGTTTTATGCTACAGTTCTTCTCCCGTATTCTCCTCACCCCATTTTATACTACAGTTCTTCTCCCGTATTTTCCTCACCCCATGTTATGCTACAGTTCTCACATATTCTCCCCACCCCGTTTTATGCTACAGTTCTTCTCCTGTATTCTCATCACCCCTTTTTATGCTACAGTTCTTCTCCCGTATTCTCTTCAACCTGTTTCATGCTACAGTTCTCACGTATTCTCCTCACCCCGTTTTATGCTACAGTTCTCACGTATTCTCCTTACCCCGTTTCATGCTACAGTTCTCACGTATTCTCCTCACCCCGTTTCATGCTACAATTCTCACGTATTCTCCTCACCCTGTTTTATGCTACAGTTCTCACATATACTCCTCACCCCGTTTCATGCTACAGTTCTCACGTATTCCCCTCACCCTGTTTCATGCTACAGTTCTCACGTATTCTCATCAACCCGTTTCATGCTACAGTTCTCACGTATTCTCCTCACCCCGTTTTATGCTACAGTTCTTCTCCTGTTTTCTCCTCACCCCGTTTTATGCTACAGTTCTTCTCCCGTATTCTCCTCACCCCATTTTATGCCACAGTTCTTCTCCCATATTCTCCTCACCCCGTTTTATGCTACAGTTCTCACATATACACCTCACCCCGTTTTATGCTACAGTTCTTCTCACATATACTCCTCACCCCATTTTATGCTTCAGTTATTCTCCTGTATTCTCCTCACCCCATTTCATGCTAGAGTTCTCACGTATTCTCCTCACCCCATTTCATGCTTCAGTTATTCTCCTGTATTCTCCTCACCCCATTTCATACTACAGTTCTCACATATTCTCCTCACGCCATTTTATGCTACAGTTCTCACGTATTCTCCTCACCCCGTTTTATGCTACAGTTCTTCTCCCGTATTCTCCTCACTCCGTTTTATGCTACAGTTCTTCTCCCGTATTCTCCTCACCCCATTTTATACTACAGTTCTTCTCCCGTATTCTCCTCACCCCATGTTTTGCTACAGTTCTCACATATTCTCCCCACCCCGTTTTATGCTACAGTTCTTCTCCTGTATTCTCATCACCCCTTTTTATGCTACAGTTCTTCTCCCGTATTCTCTTCAACCTGTTTCATGCTACAGTTCTCACGTATTCTCCTCACCCCGTTTTATGCTACAGTTCTCACGTATTCTCCTTACCCCGTTTCATGCTACAGTTCTCACGTATTCTCCTCACCCCGTTTCATGCTACAATTCTCATGTATTCTCCTCACCCTGTTTTATGCTACAGTTCTCACATATACTCCTCACCCCGTTTCATGCTACAGTTCTCACGTATTCCCCTCACCCTGTTTCATGCTACAGTTCTCACGTATTCTCATCAACCCGTTTCATGCTACAGTTCTCACGTATTCTCCTCACCCCGTTTCATGCTATAGTTCTCACATATTCTCCTCACCCTGTTTTATGCTACAGTTCTTCTCCCGTATTCTCTTCACCCCATTTTATGCCACAGTTCTTCTCCCGTATTCTCCTCACCCCATTTTTACGTCACAGTTCTTCTCCCGTATTCTCCTCACCCCGTATTATGCTACAGTCCTCACATTTTCTCCTCACCTTGTTTTATGCTACAGTTCATCTCCGGTATTCTCCTCACCCCGTTTTATGCCACAGTTCTTCTCCCGTATTCTCCTCACCCCGTTTTACGCTACAGTTCTCTCATATACTCCTCACCCCGTTTTATGCTACAGTTCTTCTCCCGTATTCTCCTCATCCCATTTTATGCCACAGTTCTTCTCCCGTATTCTCCTCACCCCGTTTTACGCTACAGTTCTCTCATATACTCCTCACCCCGTTTTATGCTACAGTTCTTCTCACATATACTCCTCACCCCGTTTTATGCTTCAGTTATTCTCCTGTATTCTCATCACCCCATTTCATGCTACAGTTGTCACGTAATCTCCTCACCCCATTTCATGCTTCAGTTATTCTCCTGTATTCTCCTCACCCCATTTCATATTACAGTTCTCACATATTCTCCTCACCCCATTTTATGCTACAGTTCTCACATATTCTCCTCACCCCGTTTTATGCTACAGTTCTTCTCCCGTATTCTCCTCACTCCGTTTTATGCTACAGTTCTTCTCCCGTATTCTCCTCACCCCATTTTATGCTACAGTTCTTCTCCCGTATTCTCCTCACCCCATGTTATGCTACAGTTCTCACATATTCTCCTCACCCCGTTTTATGCTACAGTTCTCACATATTCTCCCCACCCCGTTTTATGCTACAGTTCTTCTCCTGTATTCATTCTCACCCCGTTTTATGCTACAGTTCTTCTCCCGTATTCTCCTCACCCCGTTCAATGCTACAGTTCTCATATATTCTCCTCACACTGTTTTATGCTACAGTTCTTCTCCCGTATTCTCCTCACCCCGTTTTATGCTACAGTTCTTCTCCCGTATTCTCCTCACCCCGTTTTATGCTACAGTTCTCACATATTCTCCCCACCCTGTTTTATGCTACAGTTCTTCTCCCGTATTCTCCTCACCCCGTATTATGCTACAGTCCTCACATTTTCTCCTCACCTTGTTTTATGCTACAGTTCATCTCCCGTATTCTCCTCACCCCGTTTTATGCTACAGTTCTTCTCCCGTATTCTCCTCACCCTGTTTTATGCTACAGTTCTTCTCCCGTTTTCTCCTCACCCCGTTTTATGCTACAGTTCTTCTCCCGTATTCTCCTCATCCCATTTTATGCCACAGTTCTTCTCGCGTATTCTCCTCACCCCGTTTTACGCTACAGTTCTCTCATATACTCCTCACCCCGTTTTATGCTACAGTTCTTCTCACATATACTCCTCACCCCGTTTTATGCTTCAGTTATTCTCCTGTATTCTCATCACCCCATTTCATGCTACAGTTCTCACGTAATCTCCTCACCCCATTTCATGCTTCAGTTATTCTCCTGTATTCTCCTCACCCCATTTCATATTACAGTTCTCACATATTCTCCTCACCCCATTTTATGCTACAGTTCTCACATATTCTCCTCACCCCGTTTTATGCTACAGTTCTTCTCCCGTATTCTCCTCACTCCGTTTTATGCTACAGTTCTTCTCCCGTATTCTCCTCACCCCATTTTATGCTACAGTTCTTCTCCCGTATTCTCCTCACCCCATGTTATGCTACAGTTCTCACATATTCTCCTCACCCCGTTTTATGCTACAGTTCTCACATATTCTCCCCACCCCGTTTTATGCTACAGTACTTCTCCTGTATTCATTCTCACCCCGTTTTATGCTAGAGTTCTTCTCCTGTATTCTCCTCACCCCGTTTTATGCTACAGTTCTTCTCCCGTATTCTCCTCACCCCGTTCAATGCTACAGTTCTCATATATTCTCCTCACACTGTTTTATGCTACAGTTCTTCTCCCGTATTCTCCTCACCCCGTTTTATGCTACAGTTCTTCTCCCGTATTCTCCTCACCCCGTTTTATGCTACAGTTCTCACATATTCTCCCCACCCTGTTTTATGCTACAGTTCTTCTCCTGTATTCTCCTCACCTCGTTTTATGCTACAGTTCTCACGTATACTCCTCACCCCGTTTTATGCTACAGTCATTCTCCCTTTTTCTCCTCACCCCGTTTTATGCTACAGTTCTTCTCCTGTATTCTCCTCACCTCGTTTTATGCTACAGTTCTCACATATACTCCTCACCCCGTTTTATGCTACAGTTATTCTCACATATTCTCCTCACCCCGTTTTATGCTACAGTTCTTCTCACATATACTCCTCACCCTGTTTTATGCTGCAGTTCTTCTCCCGTATTCTCCTCACCCCATTTTATGCTACAGTTTTTCTCCCGTATTCTCCTCACCCCGTTTTATGCTACAGTTCTTCTCCCGTATTCTCATCACCCCATTTCATGCTACAGTTCTCACGTAATCTCCTCACCCCATTTCATGCTTCAGTTATTCTCCTGTATTCTCCTCACCCCATTTCATATTACAGTTCTCACATATTCTCCTCACCCCATTTTATGCTACAGTTCTCACATATTCTCCTCACTCCGTTTTATGCTACAGTTCTTCTCCCGTATTCTCCTCACCCCATTTTATGCTACAGTTCTTCTCCCGTATTCTCCTCACCCCATGTTATGCTACAGTTCTCACATATTCTCCTCACCCCGTTTTATGCTACAGTTCTCACATATTCTCCCCACCCCGTTTTATGCTACAGTACTTCTCCTGTATTCATTCTCACCCCGTTTTATGCTAGAGTTCTTCTCCTGTATTCTCCTCACCCCGTTTTATGCTACAGTTCTTCTCCCGTATTCTCCTCACCCCGTTCAATGCTACAGTTCTCATATATGTTCCTCACACTGTTTTATGCTACAGTTCTTCTCCCGTATTCTCCTCACCCCGTTTTATGCTACAGTTCTTCTCCCGTATTCTCCTCACCCCGTTTTATGCTACAGTTCTCACATATTCTCCCCACCCCGTTTTATGCTACAGTTATTCTCACATATTCTCCTCACCCCGTTTTATGCTACAGTTCTTCTCACATATACTCCTCACCCTGTTTTATGCTGCAGTTCTTCTCCCGTATTCTCCTCACCGCATTTTATGCTACAGTTTTTCTCCCGTATTCTCCTCACCCCGTTTTATGCTACAGTTCTTCTCCCGTATTCTCCTCATCCCGTTTAATGCTACATTTCTTCTCCCGTATTCTCCTAACCCCATTTTATGCTACAGTTCTTCTCCCGTATTCTCCTCACCCCGTTTTATGCTACAGTTCTCTCATACTCTCATAACCCTGTTTTATGCTACAGTTCTCACATATTCTCCTCACCCCGTTTTATGCTACCGTTCTTCTCCTGTATTCTCCTCACCCCTTTTATGCTACAGTTCTTCTCCTGTATTCTCCTCACCCTGTTTTATGCAACAGTTCTTCTCATGTATTCTCCTCACCCCATTTTATGCTACAGTTCTTCTCCCGTATTCTCCTCACCCCGTTTTATGCTACAGTTCTCACATATTCTCCTCACCCTGTTTTATGCTACAGTTCTTCTCCTGTATTCTCCTCACCCTGTTTATGCTACAGTTCTCACATATTCTCCCCGCCCCCTTTTATGCTACAGTTCTTCTCACATATACTCCTCTCCCCGTTTAATGCTACAGTTCTTCTCCTGTATTCTCCTCACCCCGTTTTATGCCACAGTTCTCACATATACTCCTCACCCTGTTTTATGCTGCAGTTCTTCTCCCGTATTCTCCTCACCCCGGTTAATGCTACATTTCTTCTCCCGTATTCTCCTAACCCCATTTTATGCTACAGTTCTTCTCCCGTATTCTCCTCACCCCGTTTTATGCTACAGTTCTCTCATACTCTCATAACCCTGTTTTATGCTACAGTTCTCACATATTCTCCTCACCCCGTTTTATGCTACAGTTATTCTCCCTTATTCTCCTCACCCCGTTTTATGCTACAGTTCTTCTCCTGTATTCTCCTCACCTCGTTTTATGCTACAGTTCTCACATATACTCCTCACCCTGTTTTATGCTACAGTTATTCTCACATATTCTCCTCACCCCGTTTTATGCTACAGTTCTTCTCACATATACTCCTCACCCTGTTTTATGCTGCAGTTCTTCTCCCGTATTCTCCTCACCGCATTTTATGCTACAGTTTTTCTCCCGTATTCTCCTCACCCCGTTTTATGCTACAGTTCTTCTCCCGTATTCTCCTCACCCCGTTTAATGCTACATTTCTTCTCCTGTATTCTCCTAACCCCATTTTATGCTACAGTTCTTCTCCTGTATTCTCCTCACCTCGTTTTATGCTACAGTTCTCACATATACTCCTCACCCTGTTTTATGCTACAGTTATTCTCACATATTCTCCTCACCCCGTTTTATGCTACAGTTCTTCTCACATATACTCCTCACCCTGTTTTATGCTGCAGTTCTTCTCCCGTATTCTCCTCACCGCATTTTATGCTACAGTTTTTCTCCCGTATTCTCCTCACCCCGTTTTATGCTACAGTTCTTCTCCCGTATTCTCCTCACCCCGTTTAATGCTACATTTCTTCTCCCGTATTCTCCTAACCCCATTTTATGCTACAGTTCTTCTCCCGTATTCTCCTCACCCCGTTTTATGCTACAATTCTCTCATACTCTCATAACCCTGTTTTATGCTACAGTTCTCACATATTCTCCTCACCCCGTTTTATGCTACCGTTCTTCTCCTGTATTCTCCTCACCCCTTTTATGCTACAGTTCTTCTCCTGTATTCTCCTCACCCTGTTTTATGCAACAGTTCTTCTCATGTATTCTCCTCACCCCATTTTATGCTACAGTTCTTCTCCCGTATTCTCCTCACCCCGTTTTATGCTACAGTTCTCACATATTCTCCTCACCCTGTTTGATGCTACAGTTCTTCTCCTGTATTCTCCTCACCCTGTTTATGCTACAGTTCTCACATATTCTCCCCGCCCCCTTTTATGCTACAGTTCTTCTCACATATACTCCTTTCCCCGTTTAATGCTACAGTTCTTCTCCTGTATTCTCCTCACCCCGTTTTATGCCACAGTTCTCACATATACTCCTCACCCTGTTTTATGCTGCAGTTCTTCTCCCGTATTCTCCTCACCCCGGTTAATGCTACATTTCTTCTCCCGTATTCTCCTAACCCCATTTTATGCTACAGTTCTTCTCCCGTATTCTCCTCACCCCGTTTTATGCTACAGTTCTCTCATACTCTCATAACCCTGTTTTATGCTACAGTTCTCACATATTCTCCTCACCCCGTTTTATGCTACCGTTCTTCTCCTGTATTCTCCTCACCCCGTTTTATGCTACAGTTCTTCTCCTGTATTCTCCTCACCCTGTTTTATGCAACAGTTCTTCTCATGTATTCTCCTCACCCCATTTTATGCTACAGTTCTTCTCCCATATTCTCCTCACCCCGTTTTATGCTACAGTTCTCACATATTCTCCTCACCCTGTTTTATGCTACAGTTCTTCTCCTGTATTCTCCTCACCCTGTTTATGCTACAGTTCTCACATATTCTCCCCGCCCCCTTTTATGCTACAGTTCTTCTCACATATACTCCTCTCCCCGTTTAATGCTACAGTTCTTCTCCTGTATTCTCCTCACCCCGTTTTATGCCACAGTTCTCACATATACTCCTCACCCCGTTTTATGCTACAGTTCTTCTCACATATACTCCTCACCCCGTTTTATGCTACAGTTCTTCTCCTGTATTCTCCTCACCTTGTTTTATGCTACAGTTCTCACATATACTCCTCACCCCATTTTATGCAACAGTACTTCTCCCGTATTCTCCTCACCCCTTTTTATGCTACAGTTATTCTCCTGTATTCTCCTCACCCCATTTCATGCTACAGTTCTTCTCCCGTATTCTCCTCACCCCGTTTTATGCTACAGTTCTTCTCCCGTATTCTCCTCACCCCATTTCATGCTACAGTTCTCACATATTCTCCTCACCCCGTTTTATGCAACATTTCTTCTGTATTCTCATCACCCCGTTTTATGCTACAGTTCTCACATATACTCCTCACCCCGTTTTATGCTACAGTTCTTCTCACATATACTCCTCACCCTGTTTTATGCTGCAGTTCTTCTCCCGTATTCTCCTCACCTCATTTTATGCTACAGTTTTTCTCCCGTATTCTCCTCACCCCGTTTTATGCAACAGTTCTTCTCCCGTATTCTCCTCACCCCGTTTAATGCTACATTTCTTCTCCCGTATTCTCCTAACCCCATTTTATGCTACAGTTCTTCTCCCGTATTCTACTCACCCCGTTTTATGCTACAGTTCTCTCATACTCTCATAACCCTGTTTTATGCTACAGTTCTCACATATTCTCCTCACCCCGTTTTATGCTACAGTTCTTCTCCTGTATTCTCCTCACCCTGTTTTATGCAACAGTTCTTCTCATGTATTCTCATCACCCCATTTTATGCTACAGTTTTTCTCCCGTATTCTCCTCACCCCGTTCAATGCTACAGTTCTCATATATTCTCCTCACACTGTTTTATGCTACAGTTCTTCTCCCGTATTCTCCTCACCCCGTTTTAGGCTACAGTTCTTCTCCCGTATTCTCCTCACCCCGTTTTATGCTACAGTTCTCACATATTCTCCCCACCCTGTTTTATGCTACAGTTCTTCTCCTGTATTCTCCTCACCTCGTTTTATGCTACAGTTCTCACATATACTCCTCACCCCGTTTTATGCTACAGTTATTCTCCCTTATTCTCCTCACCCTGTTTTATGCTACAGTTCTTCTCCCGTATTCTCCTCACTCCTTTTTATGCTACAGTTATTCTCACGTATTCTCCTCACCCTGTTTTATGCTACAGTTCTTCTCCTGTATTCTCCTCACCCTGTTTTATGCTACAGTTCTCACATATTCTCCTCACCCCGTTTTATGCTACAGTTCTTCTACTGTATTCTCCTCACCCCGTTTTATGCTACAGTTCTTCTCCTGTATTCTCCTCACCCCATTTTATGCTACAGTTCTCTCATACTCTCATAACCCTGTTTTATGCTACAGTTCTCACATATTCTCCTCACCCCGTTTTATGCTACCGTTCTTCTCCTGTATTCTCCTCACCCCGTTTTATGCTACAGTTCTTCTCCTGTATTCTCCTCACCCTGTTTTATGCAACAGTTCTTCTCATGTATTCTCCTCACCCCATTTTATGCTACAGTTCTTCTCCCGTATTCTCCTCACCCAGTTTTATGCTACAGTTCTCACATATTCTCCTCACCCTGTTTTATGCTACAGTTCTTCTCCTGTATTCTCCTCACCCTGTTTATGCTACAGTTCTCACATATTCTCCCCGCCCCCTTTTATGCTACAGTTCTTCTCACATATACTCCTCTCCCCGTTTAATGCTACAGTTCTTCTCCTGTATTCTCCTCACCCCGTTTTATGCCACAGTTCTCACATATACTCCTCACCCCGTTTTATGCTACAGTTCTTCTCACATATACTCCTCACCCTGTTTTATGCTACAGTTCTTCTCCTGTATTCTCCTCACCTCGTTTTATGCTACAGTTCTCACATATACTCCTCACCCCATTTTATGCAACAGTACTTCTCCCGTATTCTCCTCACCCCTTTTTATGCTACAGTTATTCTCCTGTATTCTCCTCACCCCATTTCATGCTACAGTTCTTCTCCCGTATTCTCCTCACCCCGTTTTATGCTACAGTTCTTCTCCCGTATTCTCCTCACCCCGTTTTATGCTACAGTTCTTCTCCCGTATTCTCCTCACGCCGTTTTATTCCACAGTACTTCTCCCGTATTCTCCTCACCCCGTTTTATGCTACAGTTCTTCTCTCGTATTCTCCTCACCCCGTTTCATGCTACAGTTCTCACATATTCTCCTCACCCCGTTTTATGCAACATTTCTTCTGTATTCTCATCACCCCGTTTTATGCTACAGTTCTTCTCCTGTATTCTCCTCACCTCGTTTTATGCTACAGTTCTCACATATACTCCTCACCCCGTTTTATGCTACAGTTATTCTCCCTTATTCTCCTCACCCTGTTTTATGCTACAGTTCTTCTCCCGTATTCTCCTCACTCCTTTTTATGCTACAGTTATTCTCACGTATTCTCCTCACCCTGTTTTATGCTACAGTTCTTCTCCTGTATTCTCCTCACCCTGTTTTATGCTACAGTTCTCACATATTCTCCTCACCCCGTTTTATGCTACAGTTCTTCTACTGTATTCTCCTCACCCCGTTTTATGCTACAGTTCTTCTCCTGTATTCTCCTCACCCCATTTTATGCTACAGTTCTCTCATACTCTCATAACCCTGTTTTATGCTACAGTTCTCACATATTCTCCTCACCCCGTTTTATGCTACCGTTCTTCTCCTGTATTCTCCTCACCCCGTTTTATGCTACAGTTCTTCTCCTGTATTCTCCTCACCCTGTTTTATGCAACAGTTCTTCTCATGTATTCTCCTCACCCCATTTTATGCTACAGTTCTTCTCCCGTATTCTCCTCACCCAGTTTTATGCTACAGTTCTCACATATTCTCCTCACCCTGTTTTATGCTACAGTTCTTCTCCTGTATTCTCCTCACCCTGTTTATGCTACAGTTCTCACATATTCTCCCCGCCCCCTTTTATGCTACAGTTCTTCTCACATATACTCCTCTCCCCGTTTAATGCTACAGTTCTTCTCCTGTATTCTCCTCACCCCGTTTTATGCCACAGTTCTCACATATACTCCTCACCCCGTTTTATGCTACAGTTCTTCTCACATATACTCCTCACCCTGTTTTATGCTACAGTTCTTCTCCTGTATTCTCCTCACCTCGTTTTATGCTACAGTTCTCACATATACTCCTCACCCCATTTTATGCAACAGTACTTCTCCCGTATTCTCCTCACCCCTTTTTATGCTACAGTTATTCTCCTGTATTCTCCTCACCCCATTTCATGCTACAGTTCTTCTCCCGTATTCTCCTCACCCCGTTTTATGCTACAGTTCTTCTCCCGTATTCTCCTCACCCCGTTTTATGCTACAGTTCTTCTCCCGTATTCTCCTCACGCCGTTTTATTCCACAGTACTTCTCCCGTATTCTCCTCACCCCGTTTTATGCTACAGTTCTTCTCTCGTATTCTCCTCACCCCGTTTCATGCTACAGTTCTCACATATTCTCCTCACCCCGTTTTATGCAACATTTCTTCTGTATTCTCATCACCCCGTTTTATGCTACAGTTCTCACATATACTCCTCACCCCGTTTTATGCTACAGTTCTTCTCACATATACTCCTCACCCTGTTTTATGCTGCAGTTCTTCTCCCGTATTCTCCTCACCCCATTTTATGCTACAGTTTTTCTGCCGTATTCTCCTCACCCCGTTTTATACTACAGTTCTTCTCCCGTATTCTCCTCACCCCGTTTAATGCTACATTTCTTCTCCCGTATTCTCCTAACCCCATTTTATGCTACAGTTCTTCTCCCGTATTCTCCTCACCCCGTTTTATGCTACAGTTCTCTCATACTCTCATAACCCTGTTTTATGCTACAGTTCTCACATATTCTCCTCACCCCGTTTTATGCTACCGTTCTTCTCCTGTATTCTCCTCACCCCGTTTTATGCTACAGTTCTTCTCCTGTATTCTCCTCACCCTGTTTTATGCAACAGTTCTTCTCATGTATTCTCATCACCCCATTTTATGCTACAGTTTTTCTCCCGTATTCTCCTCACCCCGTTTTATGCTACAGTTCTTCTCCAGTATTCTCCTCACCCCGTTCAATGCTACAGTTCTCATATATTCTCCTCACACTGTTTTATGCTACAGTTCTTCTCCCGTATTCTCCTCACCCCGTTTTATGCTACAGTTCTTCTCCCGTATTCTCCTCACCCCGTTTTATGCTACAGTTCTCACATATTCTCCCCACCCTGTTTTATGCTACAGTTCTTCTCCTGTATTCTCCTCACCTCGTTTTATGCTACAGTTCTCACATATACTCCTCACCCCGTTTTATGCTACAGTTATTCTCCCTTATTCTCCTCACCCCGTTTTATGCTACAGTTCTTCTCCCGTATTCTCCTCACTCCTTTTTATGCTACAGTTATTCTCACGTATTCTCCTCACCCTGTTTTATGCTACAGTTCTTCTCCTGTATTCTCCTCACCCTGTTTTATGCTACAGTTCTCACATATTCTCCTCACCCCGTTTTATGCTACAGTTCTTCTACTGTATTCTCCTCACCCCGTTTTATGCTACAGTTTTTCTCCTGAATTCTCCTCACCCCGTTTTATGCTACAGTTCTCTCATACTCTCATAACCCTGTTTCATGCTACAGTTCTCACATATTCTCCTCACCCCGTTTTATGCTACAGTTCTTCTCCTGTATTCTCCTCACCCTGTTTTATGCAACAGTTCTTCTCATGTATTCTCCTCACCCCATTTTATGCTACAGTTCTTCTCCCGTATTCTCCTCACCCCGTTTTATGCTACAGTTCTCACATATTCTCCTCACCCTGTTTTATGCTACAGTTCTTCTCCTGTATTCTCCTCACCCTGTTTATGCTACAGTTCTCACATATTCTCCCCGCCCCCTTTTATGCTACAGTTCTTCTCACATATACTCCTCTCCCCGTTTAATGCTACAGTTCTTCTCCTGTATTCTCCGCACCCCGTTTTATGCCACAGTTCTCACATATACTCCTCACCCTGTTTTATGCTGCAGTTCTTCTCCCGTATTCTCCTCACCCCGGTTAATGCTACATTTCTTCTCCCGTATTCTCCTAACCCCATTTTATGCTACAGTTCTTCTCCCGTATTCTCCCCACCCCGTTTTATGCTACAGTTCTCTCATACTCTCATTAACCCTGTTTTATGCTACAGTTCTCACATATTCTCCTCACCCCGTTTTATGCTACCGTTCTTCTCCTGTATTCTCCTCACCCCGTTTTATGCTACAGTTCTTCTCCTGTATTCTCCTCACCCTGTTTATGCTACAGTTCTCACATATTCTCCCCGCCCCCTTTTATGCTACCGTTCTTCTCACATATACTCCTCTCCCCATTTAATGCTACAGTTCTTCTCCTGTATTCTCCTCACCCCGTTTTATGCTACAGTTCTCACATATACTCCTCACCCCATTTTATGCAACAGTACTTCTCCCGTATTCTCCTCACCCCTTTTTATGCTACAGTTATTCTCCTGTATTCTCCTCACCCCATTTCATGCTACAGTTCTTCTCCCGTATTCTCCTCACCCCGTTTTATGCTACAGTTCTTCTCCCGTATTCTCCTCACCCCGTTTTATGCTACAGTTCTTCTCCCGTATTCTCCTCACGCCGTTTTATTCTACAGTTCTTCTCCCGTATTCTCCTCACCCCGTTTTATGCTACAGTTCTTCTCCCGTATTCTCCTCACCCCGTTTCATGCTACAGTTCTCACATATTCTCCTCACCCCGTTTTATGCAACATTTCTTCTGTATTCTCATCACCCCGTTTTATGCTACAGTTCTCACATATACTCCTCACCCCGTTTTATGCTACAGTTCTTCTCACATATACTCCTCACCCTGTTTTATGCTGCAGTTCTTCTCCCGTATTCTCCTCACCCCATTTTATGCTACAGTTCTTCTCCTGTATTCTCCTCACCCTGTTTTATGCAACAGTTCTTCTCATGTATTCTCCTCACCCCATTTTATGCTACAGTTCTTCTCCCGTATTCTCCTCACCCAGTTTTATGCTACAGTTCTCACATATTCTCCTCACCCTGTTTTATGCTACAGTTCTTCTCCTGTATTCTCCTCACCCTGTTTATGCTACAGTTCTCACATATTCTCCCCGCCCCCTTTTATGCTACAGTTCTTCTCACATATACTCCTCTCCCCGTTTAATGCTACAGTTCTTCTCCTGTATTCTCCTCACCCCGTTTTATGCCACAGTTCTCACATATACTCCTCACCCCGTTTTATGCTACAGTTCTTCTCACATATACTCCTCACCCTGTTTTATGCTACAGTTCTTCTCCTGTATTCTCCTCACCTCGTTTTATGCTACAGTTCTCACATATACTCCTCACCCCATTTTATGCAACAGTACTTCTCCCGTATTCTCCTCACCCCTTTTTATGCTACAGTTATTCTCCTGTATTCTCCTCACCCCATTTCATGCTACAGTTCTTCTCCCGTATTCTCCTCACCCCGTTTTATGCTACAGTTCTTCTCCCGTATTCTCCTCACCCCGTTTTATGCTACAGTTCTTCTCCCGTATTCTCCTCACGCCGTTTTATTCCACAGTACTTCTCCCGTATTCTCCTCACCCCGTTTTATGCTACAGTTCTTCTCTCGTATTCTCCTCTCCCGTTTCATGCTACAGTTCTCACATATTCTCCTCACCCCGTTTTATGCAACATTTCTTCTGTATTCTCATCACCCCGTTTTATGCTACAGTTCTCACATATACTCCTCACCCCGTTTTATGCTACAGTTCTTCTCACATATACTCCTCACCCTGTTTTATGCTGCAGTTCTTCTCCCGTATTCTCCTCACCCCATTTTATGCTACAGTTTTTCTCCCGTATTCTCCTCACCCCGTTTTATGCTACAGTTCTTCTCCCGTATTCTCCTCACCCCGTTTAATGCTACATTTCTTCTCCCGTATTCTCCTAACCCCATTTTATGCCACAGTTCTTCTCCCATATTCTCCTCACCCCGTTTTATGCTACAGTTCTCTCATACTCTCATAACCCTGTTTTATGCTACAGTTCTCACATATTCTCCTCACCCCGTTTTATGCTACCGTTCTTCTCCTGTATTCTCCTCACCCCGTTTTATGCTACAGTTCTTCTCCTGTATACTCCTCACCCCGTTTTATGCTACAGTTCTTCTCCTGTATTCTCCTCACCCTGTTTTATGCAACAGTTCTTCTCATGTATTCTCATCACCCCATTTTATGCTACAGTTTTTCTCCCGTATTCTCCTCACCCCGTTTTATGCTACAGTTCTTCTCCAGTATTCTCCTCACCCCGTTCAATGCTACAGTTCTCATATATTCTCCTCACACTGTTTTATGCTACAGTTCTTCTCCCGTATTCTCCTCACCCCGTTTTATGCTACAGTTCTTCTCCTGTATTCTCCTCACCTCGTTTTATGCTACAGTTCTCACATATACTCCTCACCCCGTTTTATGCTACAGTTATTCTCCCTTATTCTCCTCACCCCGTTTTATGCTACAGTTCTTCTCCCGTATTCTCCTCACTCCTTTTTATGCTACAGTTATTCTCACGTATTCTCCTCACCCTGTTTTATGCTACAGTTCTTCTCCTGTATTCTCCTCACCCTGTTTTATGCTACAGTTCTCACATATTCTCCTCACCCCGTTTTATGCTACAGTTCTTCTACTGTATTCTCCTCACCCCGTTTTATGCTACAGTTCTTCTCCTGTATTCTCCTCACCCCGTTTTATGCTACAGTTCTCTCATACTCTCATAACCCTGTTTTATGCTACAGTTCTCACATATTCTCCTCACCCCGTTTTATGCTACCGTTCTTCTCCTGTATTCTCCTCACCCCGTTTTATGCTACAGTTCTTCTCCTGTATACTCCTCACCCCGTTTTATGCTACAGTTCTTCTCCTGTATTCTCCTCACCCTGTTTTATGCAACAGTTCTTCTCATGTATTCTCCTCACCCCATTTTATGCTACAGTTCTTCTCCCGTATTCTCCTCACCCCGTTTTATGCTACAGTTCTCACATATTCTCCTCACCCTGTTTTATGCTACAGTTCTTCTCCTGTATTCTCCTCACACTGTTTATGCTACAGTTCTCACATATTCTCCCCGCCCCCTTTTATGCTACAGTTCTTCTCACATATACTCCTCTCCCCGTTTAATGCTACAGTTCTTCTCCTGTATTCTCCTCACCCCGTTTTATGCCACAGTTCTCACATATACTCCTCACCCTGTTTTATGCTGCAGTTCTTCTCCCGTATTCTCCTCACCCCGGTTAATGCTACATTTCTTCTCCCGTATTCTCCTAAACCCATTTTATGCTACAGTTCTTCTCCCGTATTCTCCCCACCCCGTTTTATGCTACAGTTCTCTCATACTCTCATAACCCTGTTTTATGCTACAGTTCTCACATATTCTCCTCACCCCGTTTTATGCTACCGTTCTTCTCCTGTATTCTCCTCACCCCGTTTTATGCTACAGTTCTTCTCCTGTATTCTCCTCACCCTGTTTTATGCTACAGTTCTTCTCACATATACTCCTCACCCTGTTTTATGCTACAGTTCTTCTCCCGTATTCTCCTCACCCCGTTTCATGCTACAGTTCTCACATATTCTCCTCACCCCGTTTTATGCAACATTTCTTCTGTATTCTCATCACCCCGTTTTATGCTACAGTTCTCACATATACTCCTCACCCCGTTTTATGCTACAGTTCTTCTCACATATACTCCTCACCCTGTTTTATGCTGCAGTTCTTCTCCCGTATTCTCCTCACCCCATTTTATGCTACAGTTTTTCTCCCGTATTCTCCTCACCCCGTTTTATGCTACAGTTCTTCTCCCGTATTCTCCTCACCCCGTTTAATGCTACATTTCTTCTCCCGTATTCTCCTAACCCCATTTTATGCTACAGTTCTTCTCCCGTATTCTCCTCACCCCGTTTTATGCTACAGTTCTCTCATACTCTCCTCACCCCGTTTTATGCTACAGTTCTCACATATACTCCTCACCCTGTTTTATGCTGCAGTTCTTCTCCCGTATTCTCCTCACCCCGGTTAATGCTACATTTCTTCTCCCGTATTCTCCTAAACCCATTTTATGCTACAGTTCTTCTCCCGTATTCTCCCCACCCCGTTTTATGCTACAGTTCTCTCATACTCTCATAACCCTGTTTTATGCTACAGTTCTCACATATTCTCCTCACCCCGTTTTATGCTACCGTTCTTCTCCTGTATTCTCCTCACCCCGTTTTATGCTACAGTTCTTCTCCTGTATTCTCCTCACCCTGTTTTATGCTACAGTTCTTCTCACATATACTCCTCACCCTGTTTTATGCTACAGTTCTTCTCCCGTATTCTCCTCACCCCGTTTCATGCTACAGTTCTCACATATTCTCCTCACCCCGTTTTATGCAACATTTCTTCTGTATTCTCATCACCCCGTTTTATGCTACAGTTCTCACATATACTCCTCACCCCGTTTTATGCTACAGTTCTTCTCACATATACTCCTCACCCTGTTTTATGCTGCAGTTCTTCTCCCGTATTCTCCTCACCCCATTTTATGCTACAGTTTTTCTCCCGTATTCTCCTCACCCCGTTTTATGCTACAGTTCTTCTCCCGTATTCTCCTCACCCCGTTTAATGCTACATTTCTTCTCCCGTATTCTCCTAACCCCATTTTATGCTACAGTTCTTCTCCCGTATTCTCCTCACCCCGTTTTATGCTACAGTTCTCTCATACTCTCCTCACCCCGTTTTATGCTACCGTTCTTCTCCTGTATTCTCCTCACCCCGTTTTATGCTACAGTTCTTCTCCTGTATTCTCCTCACCCTGTTTTATGCAACAGTTCTTCTCATGTATTCTCATCACCCCGTTTTATGCTACAGTTCTCACATATACTCCTCACCCCGTTTTATGCTACAGTTCTTCTCACATATACTCCTCACCCTGTTTTATGCTGCAGTTCTTCTCCCGTATTCTCCTCACCCCGTTTTATGCTACAGTTCTTCACCCGTATTCTCCTCAACCCGTTTTATGCTACATTTCTTCTCCCGTATTCTCCTCACCCCGTTTTATGCTACAGTTCTTCACCCGTATTCTCCTCAACCCGTTTTATGCTACATTTTTTCTCCCGTATTCTCCTCACCCCATTTTATGCTACAGTTCTTCTCCCGTATTCTCCTCACCCCATTTTATGCTACAGTTCTTCTCCCGTATTCTCCTCACCCCGTTTTATGCTACAGTTCTCACATATTCTCCTCACCCTGTTTTATGCTACAGTTCTTCTCCTGTATTCTCCTCACCCTGTTTTATGCTACAGTTCTCACATATTCTCCCCGCCCCCTTTTATGCTACAGTTCTTCTCACATATACTCCTCACCCCGTTTAATGCTACAGTTCTTCTCCTGTATTCTCCTCACCCCGTTTTATGCTACAGTTCTCACATATACTCCTCACCCCGTTTTATGCTACAGTTCTTCTCACATATACTCCTCACCCTGTTTTATGCTACAGTTCTTCTCCTGTATTCTCCTCACCTCGTTTTATGCTACAGTTCTCACATATACTCCTCACCCCATTTTATGCAACAGTACTTCTCCCGTATTCTCCTCACCCCTTTTTATGCTACAGTTATTCTCCTGTATTCTCCTCACCCCGTTTCATGCTACAGTTCTTCTCCCATATTCTCCTCACCCCGTTTTATGCAACAGTTAATCTCCTGTAGTCTCCTCACCCCATTTCATGCTACAGTACTTCTCCCGGATTCTCCTCACCCCGTTTTATGCTACAGTTCTTCTCATGTATTCTCCTCACCCCATTTTATGCTACAGTTCTTCTCCCGTATTCTCCTCACCCCGTTTTATGCTACAGTTCTCACATATTCTCCTCACCCTGTTTTATGCTACAGTTCTTCTCCTGTATTCTCCTCACCCTGTTTATGCTACAGTTCTCACATATTCTCCCCGCCCCCTTTTATGCTACAGTTCTTCTCACATATACTCCTCTCCCCGTTTAATGCTACAGTTCTTCTCCTGTATTCTCCTCACCCCGTTTTATGCCACAGTTCTCACATATACTCCTCACCCTGTTTTATGCTGCAGTTCTTCTCCCGTATTCTCCTCACCCCGGTTAATGCTACATTTCTTCTCCCGTATTCTCCTAAACCCATTTTATGCTACAGTTCTTCTCCCGTATTCTCCCTACCCCGTTTTATGCTACAGTTCTCTCATACTCTCATAACCCTGTTTTATGCTACAGTTCTCACATATTCTCCTCACCCCGTTTTATGCTACCGTTCTTCTCCTGTATTCTCCTCACCCCGTTTTATGCTACAGTTCTTCTCCTGTATTCTCCTCACCCTGTTTTATGCTACAGTTCTTCTCACATATACTCCTCACCCTGTTTTATGCTACAGTTCTTCTCCCGTATTCTCCTCACCCCGTTTCATGCTACAGTTCTCACATATTCTCCTCACCCCGTTTTATGCAACATTTCTTCTGTATTCTCATCACCCCGTTTTATGCTACAGTTCTCACATATACTCCTCACCCCGTTTTATGCTACAGTTCTTCTCACATATACTCCTCACCCTGTTTTATGCTGCAGTTCTTCTCCCGTATTCTCCTCACCCCATTTTATGCTACAGTTTTTCTCCCGTTTTCTCCTCACCCCGTTTTATGCTACAGTTCTTCTCCCGTATTCTCCTCACCCCGTTTAATGCTACATTTATTCTCCCGTATTCTCCTAACCCCATTTTATGCTACAGTTCTTCTCCCGTATTCTCCTCACCCCGTTTTATGCTACAGTTCTCTCATACTCTCATAACCCTGTTTTATGCTACAGTTCTCACATATTCTCCTCACCCCGTTTTATGCTACCGTTCTTCTCCTGTATTCTCCTCACCCCGTTTTATGCTACAGTTCTTCTCCTGTATTCTCCTCACCCTGTTTTATGCAACAGTTCTTCTCATGTATTCTCATCACCCCGTTTTATGCTACAGTTCTCACATATACTCCTCACCCCGTTTTATGCTACAGTTCTTCTCACATATACTCCTCACCCTGTTTTATGCTGCAGTTCTTCTCCCGTATTCTCCTCACCCCGTTTTATGCTACAGTTCTTCACCCGTATTCTCCTCAACCCGTTTTATGCTACATTTCTTCTCCCGTATTCTCCTCACCCCGTTTTATGCTACAGTTCTTCACCCGTATTCTCCTCAACCCGTTTTATGCTACATTTTTTCTCCCGTATTCTCCTCACCCCATTTTATGCTACAGTTCTTCTCCCGTATTCTCCTCACCCCATTTTATGCTACAGTTCTTCTCCCGTATTCTCCTCACCCCGTTTTATGCTACAGTTCTCACATATTCTCCTCACCCTGTTTTATGCTACAGTTCTTCTCCTGTATTCTCCTCACCCTGTTTTATGCTACAGTTCTCACATATTCTCCCCGCCCCCTTTTATGCTACAGTTCTTCTCACATATACTCCTCACCCCGTTTAATGCTACAGTTCTTCTCCTGTATTCTCCTCACCCCGTTTTATGCTACAGTTCTTCTCACATATACTCCTCACCCTGTTTTATGCTACAGTTCTTCTCCTGTATTCTCCTCACCTCGTTTTATGCTACAGTTCTCACATATACTCCTCACCCCATTTTATGCAACAGTACTTCTCCCGTATTCTCCTCACCCCTTTTTATGCTACAGTTATTCTCCTGTATTCTCCTCACCCCGTTTCATGCTACAGTTCTTCTCCCATATTCTCCTCACCCCGTTTTATGCAACAGTTAATCTCCTGTAGTCTCCTCACCCCATTTCATGCTACAGTACTTCTCCCGTATTCTCCTCACCCCGTTTTATGCTACAGTTATTCTCCTGTATTCTCCTCACCCCATGTCATGCTTCAGTTATTCTCCTGTATTCTCCTCACCCCATTTCATGCTTCAGTTCTCCCGTATTCTCCTCACCCCATTTTATGCTACACCAACCACATATTCTGACCACCAAGGTAGCGTGTTATAATTTCTCTACTAATCAGAGGAGGCTGGTAGGAGGAGCTATAGGGGGACGGGCTCATTGTAATACCTGGAATGCAATACATTGAATGGTATCAAACACATCAAACATATGGAAACCACATGTTGGACTGCGTTCCAATTACTCCACTGTAGCCATTTCAATGAGCCTGTCCTCCTGCAGCTCATCCCACCAGCCTCCATTGCTACTAATATGACATTTTATTAGAATGTCAGTCTATGTGGTGCATTAAGGGAAATTAAGGGTGTTTTTCATCCACTGTGGCTATAAGAGTTCTCACATGAAGTGTATGTGTTCCTTTGTGCGTCTGTGCATGCGTGCATGCTGCTCTGTAGAGTTCCACGCCCGTGTGCCTTGTCCCAGGGTATCAGTTTATCATTGAGAAACATCAGTCTGGTCACTGGAACAACAGCCTAGAGCAGAAAGACTGTTGTTTCTCCATGTCACAAGAATTTATGTAAAAACCTGCAGAATGCGCATTGAACTGTATAAAGTATAATTTGTCAGTTTATTAGGCATAGAACACAACCTCAGTGTTTGACGGCCCTGCCTCTCATGAACAAACACAGACACGTCATTGAGCTTGCATGCACACTTTAAACGAAACACTCTCACACTCACATACATACATATACTTACACATTCCTACATACACTATATATACAAAAGTATCTGAACACCCCTACAAATGAGTGGATTCGGCTATTTCAGCCACACCAGTTACTGACAGGTGTATAGATTCAAGTACACAACCATGCAATCTCCATAGGATAACATTGGCAGTAGAATGGCCTTACTGAAGAGCTCAGTGACTTTCAACGTGACATCGTCATAGGATGCCAGCTTTCCAGCAAGTCAGGTTGTCAAATTCCTGCCCTGCTTGAGCTTCTCCGGTTAACTGTAAGTGCTGTTATTGTGAGGTGGAAACGTCTAGGAGAAACAGCCGTTCGGCCGCAAAGTGGTAGGCCACACAAGCTCACAGAAAAGGACTGCCGAGTGCTGAAACGTGTAGCACGTTCCAAACTGCCTCTGGAAGCAACGTCAGCACAATAACTATGTGTCAGTAGATTCATGAAATGGGTTTCCATGGCTGATCAGCTTAATTAAGATCTTAAGCTTAAGATCACCATGTGCAATGCCAAGCGTCGGCTGGAGAGGTGTAAAGCTCGCCGCCATCAGACTCTGGAGCAGTGGAAACGCGTTCTCTGGAGTGATGAATCATGCTTCAAATCAAATTTGATTTGTCACATACACATGGTTAGCAGATGTTAATGTGAGTGCCATCTGGCAGTCCGACGGACTAATCTCGGTTTGGCGGATGCCTGGAGAACGCTACCTGCCGCAATGCATAGCACCAACTGTAAAGTATGGTGGAGGAGGAATAATGGTCTGTTTTTCATGGTTCGGACTAGACCTTTTAGTTCCAGTGAAGGGAAATCGTAACATAACAGCATGCAATGATATTCTAGACGATTCTGTGCTGCCAACTTTGTGGCAACAGTTTGGGGAAGGCATGACAATGCCCCCATGCACAAAGCAAGGTCCATACAGAAATGGTTTGTCGAGATCGGTGTGCAAGAACGTGACTGGCCTGCACAGAGCCCTGACCTCAACCCCATCATACACCTTTGGGATGAATTGGAACGCCGACAGCGAGCCAGGCCTAATCTCCCAACATCAGTGCCCGACCTCACTAATGCTCTTGTGGCTGAATGGAAGCAAGTCCCCCCCAGCAATGTTCCAACATCTAGTGGAAAGCCTTCCCAGAAGAGTGGAGGCTGTTATAGCAGTAAAGGAGGGGACCAACTCCATTTTAATGCTTATGATTTTGGAATGAGATGCTCAACCAGCAGGTGTCCACATACGTTTGGTCACGTAGTGTATATTCTTATGCAAACACACTTATACATTCCTTATACATTCTTTAACTTTGAACACATACAAACACGTACACATTCACCATTCATTTAGCAACGCACGTGTCCTGCCCACCCGAGGATCTGTCTTTTTTTCTGCCGTCTACTTCCTGTGTTTGAGGGGTGCAGAATCCACTCGTTACTGAAATCTCCATGGATTGATTGCTTTCCTTTTACGCCTGCGACTCTTTCACACTCTTGCTTGTGCCTCGTTCCCCCCCCCCCCACCCCGTTAATGTTACGACCGCCGAAATGTTTTTATAATGGCCTGTCAAACACCTCTCAGTAATGGCTGAAATGACTCAATGGAATACATTGTCTTTCCGTAGCATCGACAAGTGTGCTAAAGCTCCGTCTGGGATTGAGCACATCATCTCGACACTTACGTCAAGAAAGGGAAGAAAGAGAACTTTATTTTGATGGGCGTTGAAAAAAGTCATCCTTTGCTATAGTTGAAATCCCATTGGGCACAGACGTCAATTCAACTTCTATTCCATGTTGGTTCAAGGCCATTTCATTGAAATGTCGTGGATTCGACCAGTGTGCATAGTGGGATGTTTGCCAATGAGTTGCGCTGAAATGTACACAGATTATAACGATATTATGCCTGATCTCGCAAACAATGTAAAGTATGTATAGATAGGTGTAATCGAGAGCCAAGAAGTGTTGATTTGTTATCTGACGGTATCTTGCTATTGATACACATGCTGAGTTATGCAACAGAAGGTGACAACAACAGTAATTCATGAGGCAGCCTAGACAGTGCAGGTAAGCCGAGACAGAGGAGGTTTTTGTGGATGCAGCCCTATTACACCCCTTTGTGTTAAAGTATTCAGAAATGCAAATACTCCCATTGTATTTATGCATATTTGTTACCTACACATTTCTTTCTTTTAACACAATATATCAAATAAATACCTGATACCATTAAAAATAGATATATTTACTGTATGACTGCGTTATCAGAAAAACCGGTGACATTTTACAATGAATGGATTATCTCTCCCACAAAAATCCCTGAACCTCAATGTGTTATTTGTCCGTGTCAGTAAAATGTTTTATGTACTCTTATTCAATCAATACCTGATTCATTAAAACATTCAAACAGTTTGGAGTATCCTAATACATTGTTCAACTGTTGCATTTATTATAATTGTTTTTAAAACCTTTTACCAATTTGTATGAGCGTTGCAACTGTGCCCGGCCCTATCAAAATGTATTTTCCCTAAGACACAGATAGTGTTAGTCTGTTTTGGCATCTTCACCCCTAGGAGAATCAAGTCCCATGTGAATAACCTCTGACCTGTCCACCTGTAAATGTACACACAGGCCATTGAGCCTTGTTTGGAATTTATATATTTGACTGGTATTTCCTTGATTTTGTTGTTTGTTTTGGCTCTGTTGTGTTGCCCAGTTTTAATCCTCTCCTGGCCCAACTCTCTATGTCTTTCAACAAAGTGTACAATGTCACAGGGGCTGGTGTGTGTCTCTCTCCCTCTCTCTCTCTGTCTTTGTATATATGTCTATCTCGCTCTCTCTTTGTATGTCTCTCTATCTTTGTGTATCTGTCTCTCACACACACACGCACACACGCACGCACGCACGCACGCACGCACGCACACACACACACACACACACACACACACACACACACACACACACACACACACACACACACACACACACACACACACACACCTGGGAACAGCGCCGTTGTAATATGCACAGCCATCCATCCCTAAGCAGACAGAGAGTAAGTAGACCAGGACTCTATGGTGACTCTATTACCGCCACACCGGCGGTCATGAGTCATGACCGCAATCATATTCCACGTGCCCATTTAGTCACATAACGTAGCTTCTCCAAAACTGCTCTCTGGTGCGGCTGATCATTAGTAGCCTACCAGACTTGCTAACGGCCAGTCGCTAATGGTCTGGTACGCAGCACTCTATTGTCCCACTAATCACTCTGACATCATTGCACATGTATCGAAAATCAAATGAAACACTTCATGAGAGGCCATGAGCTCATGTTGCGCAAATCTTCTATAGGCTATACAGTTGTGTTAGTTTTCTACAGGCTAGGCCTACTATATTTTATTCTCAACTGACCTAATATTTAGCACATTGCTTTGTTTTACAACAGGAGTAGCCTACTTGACTGGCATGAAAATGAACCAGGGGAAAAGCGTCCTCCATTCGCTATTTGAGTGCATAGATGATATGTATAGGTTTCCCCTGCCCCTGTTCTGACAGGGGCATGATAATTGCCCATTCTAAATCAAAACTAATTTCACACATATATTATTTAGTATATGTAAAGACAAGATTCAATTATGAATATTCTGATGAGTGACAATATTATCACTTGTGAATGATATGCCATCACTTGTGAATGATGCCCAATGTGTGTAGTAAGGCAAGAAACTTCACATGTACAGCTTACTTGGCCCATTGTTGTTTTGTCAAGTCACTCTGGTTCACACTGACTGTGTGCAATGCCATAAGAAACATCTTAAGCTTTAGCCCCCACCCAAACTTGGACCATTTTACTCACCCCGAGCAGAGCTGCTTAGGCTGTTTTAATGTTCTCCAGAGCGTTGGTGACGGTAACTCTGCTCCTGCCAACAATTCAATTGCGTTCTTTTGCCAACGTTTACTGACACCGGCCATATTCAACGGGTGTTGAGCGTTCATAAATTCATCAGTTATTCTGCGCTCTGGTACACTCAGGGGAGTTGTTTCAGTGATGTTCTATTGAAATGGATACTTGCATACTGGAGTCTTTTGAGTTTTAGTACACATATATTAAAAAAATAATTTACCATACACATACTGATACTCATTTTGATTTTAAAAATACGTTTTTTTGCGACAGGCACCTAGTTTCCTGAAACGGGTCACATATTTGTTCATAATAATTCAATTTACTTCAGAAAAAGCTTCCCCAATAATTCAAACGCTTCCCGAGCCTTATGGATGCGCCACCTATGCTTGCATATTAAAAACGGAACTGCACTTAACCTCCATCTGTTATTCAAGTGCAGGCTACGTATGACATATTTTTTTAGTTTTTTGTGGGCCATTCTAATCAAAATAATTATGGAAATATATTAGTAAGCTATATGTAAAGATCAGATGAAATAGAGAATAGTCTGATGGGTGAGAATATTATCAAGTACTTATCACATTGTGAATGAGAGACTGATGAAGTGTGTGCAGTCTGCGCAAAAAAAACAACAGAACGGAGCTTAGAGTCACATCCTGTATGTATAAAATATATAACAAATCTAAACATATAGTCTAAAGTTTGTATCACAACTAAAGTTACATAAATAACTCTAAATTAAACATATACTGTAGGAGGACCTATGACCTGTGCACAGTCCCTCGGAAATCGTTTGGGAGAAAATATCCTTTCTATTTAATTCAGTTATGTTGAATTGTATTCTTCCCACTATAAAATAATTCCATGGAATTCTAAGCAAATCATGCCTGTTAAATGAACTAGTGTCGCCCACAGCCATTTGGCATAGCCAGATCAGGACCTAACATAAGGACAACTCAGTGTATGCTATTCTGTTCTTCTGAAATAGACTACATTTTCTTCACATCATGTTTATTTAGAACTGTCTAAAATAAATAATGGATTTATTGTGAAGGTGTAGACTATATTAAATAGATTTATTGGGATGTCTGCATCCGCGACTTGTAGGTTATGCGTGGAAGCCAGGAGATGCTAAATGTGTTTATGTTAATTAACGGTCAATTACCGTGAGACCGGCAGTTATTTGCTTGACAATCACCGGCTGACAAAATGTCATGACCGCCACAGACCTAGGAGTGCCTGTTCAATTTAAACAGGACGGATGCAGATTCATCTGCGACAGCATTTATTATTCTGCATGTTAGATTCTCCCATTGCCGTGTGACAGGCTTGGAATTGGAAATAGTAACATAGCTGTCACTTAGCATTCAATGAGCAACGACTGGGACACTGCTGCTGCAGAGGATGCAAAGAGGAGAGATCATCTCTGAGCTTGTTGGTTTTTCTCATTTTTTTTATATCTCTCTCTTTTGCTCAGTGCTTCTCCCCCTCTCTCTCTCCTCACCTCCCTCCACCTTCCACCCTCCCTCTTTACCCCTCTCTCCCCTATTTATCCCCTCTTCTTTCTCTGCCTCTCTCTCTGTCACTAGCTGTCTCTCTGTCTCTCTCTTTATGTCAATCTCTGTCTGTCTCTGTCTGTCTCTGTCTGGGAGATGGAGTGCTGTAGTGGGTAATGTGGGTGTAGCAGGGTGATGCCTCAGGTGATACCTCAACCCTTCATACACTGACCGAAAGTGATATGCGAGGTCTTCCTGTGTGTGTGTGTGTGTGTGTGTGTGTGTGTGTGTGTGTGTGTGTGTGTGTGTGTGTGTGTGTGTGTGTGTCAGTCGGATACATTCATCACCCCGCTGTGTGGGCTTGTCTAATGGTTCCTCTCCACTCAATTGGTCTAAGGTAGGTTTGAGGGTTTTGACCCTATTGGTTGTGGTTAGGATTTGGCTAGGGAAAGCTAATCCTAGATCTGTGTCTCTACCAGGAGCGCTACTCAGACATATGATGAGGCTCCTTGAAGAAGGCCATGAGATCTTAGCTGAGTCATGCTATGAAAGCTAGACGCTATCATAAATGATATCATCATTGACGTCATCAATCATTTCATGTTTCTGTTGTGAAGGCAGGTGAGGTCATGGGTGACTCACTCTAAGGTGCTGCTAAAGATAGAAGTGTGGCAATACAGTGATATCTCCAGTTGAGAGTGGCTGCTTTCTGATACTGGGGGTTGTGTCTACTACTGCCTCAGAGACATGTCATTTTTTAGAAATGATAAACAGACCTCTGCTCCTTTTTTCTTTCCCCCCACACACTCCCCCCTCACATCTGGCTGACAGCCTCTCTGTCGAGTGTGAAAATATCCCAGAGCCCAGAAAGCCTTCTGACATGTGATGGTGGATTATGGGTAGGAGACGTGTCACCTCCTCCCGAGTGGCCCATGACGCTCGACTTTGCGAAGAGAGTATAATGTCCATGTGCTATTTTGCTGCTCACTGATTTTTTATTTATTAAGCTTAGTCATAGTTCAATGTTTAGTTCAACGAGTGAATTTTCGTCAGAAATACAGTCCACGTTTGAAGGAATTTTACTTAAAGCACCCAGGTATAATTCATTATGATGCATGCATTACAATGTCTTACATTGGAATGATTACCGAATATCACATTGAGGAAAAGCGGCTTGCTCTAGAGCTATCTTTTTGTTTATCTCATGTGCTACATTTCGGGTGTGCATTACTATTGATCTGTCGAGCTTCTTGTCTAACCAATAAGGACACCACCCTACCACTGGCCTGTGTTCAGTAAACTACTTCTGTTTACGGCGTTATTCAACATGAAAAGTCTTTGTGCTTTGTTTAATCAAAGCATTTCAAAAGCAAAATGTTTCCTTTGATCGTACAGGCGCCAAACAACTCTAATTACGTGAAGAGTAGGGTTTTCACGGCACTTACCCCCGCGTTTCCTTTGTTGTTCTTTGCGTCTCTATCTTGCCGTTGGCGGAATGACATGCATGCTTACAGTGCTCGAAGTGACAGGTATTTTCACAGCTACAGGGACTTCTCTTACTAGGCTAACACATGAAGCAGTTCATTGTGCCTCATGTTATAAGCACTTTCCATGCAGTCATGAAGCCTTATAAAGCGCGAGAGACAATTGGCTGTGATATATTGACGATATACACTTTCGCATTAAGTGATTCCCTCAACTAGGTGATTTCGTCACTGATTTATTCATTAAATTGATTCTCTTTATTAGAACAATCAGCAGTGGGGAAAAAAGGCGGGAGCGTGGTAAACGTCATAGACATCATTGTTCAAGAGAAGCTCGGCGAGGCGGTAGAGGAAAAAGGGCACGAGTAGGCAGCTTTGTCTAACTGCTAACGATTAATTGATCTACCCATGAAGTTAATGAGCTGAAGCCTTTTTTTTTTAAAGAGACAAGAGCGGAGACAGATGAAGGGGAAGAAGAGTAAGGGTCTAATGGCCTCTGGAAGAAGAAGGGAAAAGCTATTTATCGTATACTTTACTCCCCTCACATGATGAAATCTAAAGGTATTATGGGTAATTGACAGGGTCTATTGCTGCCTATTGCTGTTGGTTTTATAATATCATCTTACAGTCTTTCTACAGTCTTTCTAACTTTTTTAGTCATGTCTTTCTACAGTAGCAATTACGAAGACGTCATTTATAGATCGGCAGGCAAGGGTGCTCTCGAGCGGCTAGATGTTCTTTACCATTTGGCCATTTGCCACCAATGCTCCTTATAGGACACATCACCGCACTCTATACTCCTCTGTAAACTGGTAATCTCTGTATACCCTGTATAACATTTTCTTTAGTCTTCCTGCAGGCAGGGGGAGGTGTTTGTAGTTTTTCAACTATTCTATTGGTTCCATTGCATCAAGCAAGCTCAAATAAGCCTGGTATTTGTATTTGAAATCCTTTCAAATAGTATTTAAACCCAGGTTTGGTTAGATATATTCAACAAATCACTTACACAGGCAATGTTGGTGGCAAGTGTTAGGGCTGTACTGTGAAACTGAGGCAGAAGTTAAAAATGCTTTTGGAATGGGTATGTGGGGATGGTATCTGCTTTCTATTGATCTTGGCCATCTGTGAGTGCAGATGGATAGGAGGTTTAGAGTTTATCAGTATACTGTATGACTGACTTTTCTCTCCTCTCCTCTCCTCCTCTCCTTTTCTCCTCTCTCCTCCCCTCTCCTCCTCTCCCGTTTCCTCTCCACTCCTATCCACTTCTCCTCTCCCATCTCCTCCTCTCCCCCTCTCCTCTCCTCTTCTCTTCTCTCTTCTTCTTTCCTCCTCCTCTCCCCTCTCCTTACCTCCCCTCTCCTCTCCTCCTCTCCTCTCCCATCTCCTCTCCACTCCTTTCCGCCTCTCCCCTCTCCTCCTCTCCTCTCCTCTCCCCCTCTCTTCTCCTCCTCTCCTCTCTCTTCCCCTCCCCTCCTCTTGCCTCTCCTCCTCTCTCCTCTCCCCTCTCCTCCTCCCTCCTTCCCTCCTCTCTCCTCTCCTCCTCTCTCCTCTCCTCCTCTCTCCTCTCTTCCTCTCTCCTCTCTCCTCCCTCTCTCCTCTCTCCTCTCTCCTCTCCTCCCCTCCCCTCTCCTCCCTCCTCCCCCTCCCCTCCTCCTCCTCCTCTCTCCTCTCCTCTCCTCCCCTCCCCTCCCTCCCCTCTCCTTCCCTCCCTCTCCCTCTCCTCCTCTCTCCTCTCCTCTCCCCTCTCCTCCTCTCTCCTCCTCTCTCCTCTCCCTCCCCCTCTCCTCTCCTCCCCTCTCCTCTCCTCTCCTCTCCTCTCCTCCCCTCTCCTCCTCTCTCCTCTCCTCCCCTCTCCTCTCCTCCTCTCTCCTCTCCTCTCCCTTCTCCTCTTCTCTACTTCTGGCAGTAGACACCAGAAATAAAAGGAGCATTCGTTCCTACTGTAGTTTGGGTCTGATTACTGTGTAGGGAGGGTTATCTGCTTCTCTACCTCTTTGCCAGGGCTGAAGTGGCACCGGACACTGCTGGAATACAAATGAATACCGATGAATACCAATGCTGTTACGGTCCACTTTGCTCTGGCCAAGCACCATCTTCCTGGAAATAAAATAGACCTGGTTGTGTGTGCCAATCGTGATACGACTGTGCCAAGTGCCATGGCTCTCTGGTTATAAGGGGGAGTGGGAGTTAAAAGCTGATATGGATCCCTTGATGTTGTGCAAACACACAGACGTGTGGTCACGCGCACTCACAAAAAAATGCACGAATGAACGAGCAGAACACACTCAAACACACACACACACGCGGGCACATGCATACGTTCACGCTTGCACACACACACACTCCCTTTTCGCCCTGCTGGTAGGGCATATTTCCCCGTCGTCGGCACGTCTGTCATTGGCCGGCCGTTCAAAGAGGAGCTTAACCGCCGGTACTGGACAGAGAAACACCGGCTGTGGCGTTGTCATGGTGACAGCCTGCCCGTAGGGGCATGGGCTTTGTCATCCTGTGTGTCAGTGAACATGCTCCTACTCACATATAACTCCTCTCTTCTCTTATGCCCTAATGTATCTGTAAATGAAAAGGCTTGTTCTCGGGCTTGTTCTCCCGTGTTATAATGCACACTAATGAGCGACAGAGTTCACACAGCAAAGTTCTTATGAGTCAATACAGCTGGAGATGTTGTCCTGTAGCTGCTGGGGTGCCCTCTATTGAATACAGCCAGACATGACATGACACGCAGAGAGAGGCAGTCTGGAGCAGTATTAGAAGACTGTCCCTCTCCAACTCTCTCATCGCCTCTCTCAGCATCGCTCTTTCCCAGATTGGACTGCAGTGGGTTTGACGCAGGGAACTGATAATGGCCAGGTGTATAGTTTGTGAAGAGGATCGTTATTGGGCTTCTGGTATGTTGAGTTCGAGCTTGTGGGATAGGGACTGTTCTCGCGTGTTGTGGAGATGTTGTGGAGACGTTGTGTGTTTGGTACAGAGTAGAGAATATACAGCACTGGCCGATGAATGACAGAATAGACATGATTAATGACCAGACCAGTGGGCTTTCAGGGTAGGGACTATTCTACGCCTCAGCGGAGAGCTTAGGAGAGCAGACTAGCAGTGCTTCAGACCAGAGTCTTTCAGTCCTCCCTTTATTCATTCAGAAAACGCCCCACGTCTCAACCCTTCAGCCCTCCATTATTTTATTCCTCCCTAAATTCTCTCCATCCTGCTGACAGAGGGGTGCAGAGGTTCAGGAGACACACCCCTAACCAAGGGCCCTTTGTCCTCCCCCTGATCCAGCAGCTGTGGCCCGCGGGGTCCCGTCCTCACAACGATAGTGCACTGCCAAGTGATGTCATCCCCGTGCACTTTGGACTCTCAATTCCCATCTAAATCGTTTCTCGGACTCTGAGGATTTCAAAGCGAGTCAAATACAATTTTATTTGTCACATTACTCCGAATACAACAGGTGTAGGTAGACCTTACAGGGAAATGCTTACTTACAAGCCCCTAACCAACAACGCAGTTTTAAGAAGAAAAAACAAACAGAAATATAACAAATAATGAAGGAGCAACAATAAAATAACAGAAGCGAGGCTATATACAGGGGCTACCGGTACAGTCAATGTGCGGGGGCACCGGTTCGTCGAGGTAATTGAGGTAATATGTACATGTAGGTAGAGGTAAAGTAACTACGCATGGGTAATAAACAAAGAGTAGTAGCGTAAAAATGAGGGTTGGGGGCAAATAGTCTTGGAGTCAGGGAGTCAGAAGGAGAAGGAGTCAGAAGCCTTTTGGACCTGGACTTGGCGCTCCGGTACCACTTGCCGTGCGGTAACAGAGAGAACAGTCTATGACTAGGGTTTGCTGGAGTCCATGGCAATTCTTTGGGAATTTCTCTGACACCGCCTGGTATAGAGGTCCTGGATGGCAGGAAGCTTGGCCCCAGTGATGTACTGAGCCGTACACACTACCCACTGTAGTGCTTGCGGTCGGAGTCCGAGCAGTTGCCACACCAGGCGGTGATGCAACCAGTCAGGATGCTGTCGATGGTGCAGCTGTAGAACATTTTGAGGATCTGAGGACCCATGCCAAGTCTTTTCAGTCTATTGAGAGGGAATTCTGTTGTGCCGGGGATGAAAATATTCTCTCTCAAAGGCACTTTCTGCTATGAACAATGGCATTGTCCTTTTTTGCAGTTCTCTTTGTGTAATTCTTCAGCCAATGAACACCTGGTTTTGAAAAAGAAGAAGCTCATTACATGCCTTACTGGCTTGCAAATGAACAAAGATGAAGAGGAAGAGAGTGAATACAAATGAACTCCGCTCATGATTGACTTTACTTTTCTGTCTTTTGCAGTTTCCGCCACAACTTGTCATCGTTTTTGGCAAACATATTCATCTAACTACCTCAACTTCAAAGCCTCATAGCTACAGAGAAGAGGGTCTTGTGTGTGTGTGTGTGTGTGTGTGTGTGTGTGTGTGTGTGTGTGTGTGTGTGTGTGTGTGTGTGTGTGTGTGTGTGTGTGTGTGTGTGTGTGTGTGTGTGTGTGTGTGTGTTGTGTGTGTGTGGGGGGGGGGGGGATTCCACAGACTGAGCTCCATCCCATGTGATAGATAGGTGCGGGGTTAAAGGTTAAGGGTGTGTTTCGGGTGATTAGAGTTATTCATAAGGGTAATAAGGGTAATTAAAGGTGACCTCTCTCCCTCTAACCTTCTCTGAACGTCAATATGTTTATGTCCACTGTCCTCCAGTGAGAAGTGATGACTCTTGCCTATTGGTCCAGGAGTTGTTTTTAACTAGGACTGGGGAGGAACAACTCCAGGCCCTCCCATTACCATATTACAGCACTTATTTGTATAATTCAATCTTGGTTTTGCATTGTCAATATCAGTCACCCCATATAGCCCCCCAGATACATCTATTTCAAATAGGCCGATATGATATGATATGAACTCTGTGACACACCTTAGGGAGACACCAGAGGACTCACCCATTTTATTAAACACAGTTAGAAAACCCATTTTAACACACATCAGATTGACCATATAATCCATATAATCCTTTGCCAAAGGTGTTCATGGGACACCATTTTCTTTTATCGCACACGCACCTGGTAACGCAGTCATGACAACCTGAAAAAAAGTATTTCCACACCCGCACTATGAAGCCCAAGTTTCTAATTACATTTGGAATCTTATTGGCCATATACATTTTAATGCGATGGGCTATACATTCTAAGCACATACGCCCTCCTGATGTACGGCCTGGAGTCTGCAGTTTATCGCATAGAATAGGTTATGTATTCTCTAAACACAAAGCACTTACACTCTCTGTGCTCCCCTAGCCTCTGTATTTGTGTGGTCCGTGGTCATATCTTGGTCATAGATCGTTTTCTTTACAGTCTTCTCCTACCACAGACCTTTGACTCAATGGAAGTGTCTACTATTACTATATATTGGCTTGGTTTACGGTTGGATCCTGTCACGCTGTCTTCTAATGCCAGGTTATCTTTTGGGCCTGAGCTACTCTTTCATTAAATCGCTTAGATGGGGACAGGTTCTCAGTCAAGCCATGTGTTATGATAAAAAAAAAATATATTGATTAATTTCAGTTGTGGTTCTGTGGTGTGGACACAGAGAGATTATGGTGGAACTGGGTGTGGGGTGTTTCTGCCGGTGAGTGAGGCAGTATAAGACAAGATGAGCTCTCGTCTGCTTTGGTCACCACGGCGACTGTGACATTAGGCCAGGGCGGTCCGATAGTCATCAGTGGTCAGCGAACCACAGCGGACCCTCTGCTTTCACACCAAACGGCCTGTCAGAGAGAGATAGAGGGGGGAGAGCGAGAGAGCAAGAGAGAGAGAGAGAGAGGCGAAGGCTGTAAAGAGAGAGATAGAGGGGGGAGAGCGAGAGAGCAAGAGAGAGAGAGAGAGAGAGAGGCGAAGGCTGTAAAGAGAGAGATAGAGGGGGAGAGCGAGAGAGCAAGAGAGAGAGAGAGAGAGAGAGGCGAAGGCTGTAAAGAGAGAGATAGAGGGGGAGAGCGAGAGAGCAAGAGAGAGAGAGAGAGAGAGAGGCGAAGGCTGTAAAGAGAGAGATAGAGGGGGAGAGCGAGAGAGCAAGAGAGAGAGAGAGAGAGAGAGAGGCGAAGGCTGTAAAGAGAGAGATAGAGGGGGAGAGCGAGAGAGCAAGAGAGAGAGAGAGAGAGGCGAAGGCTGTAAAGAGAGAGATAGGGGGAGAGCGAGAGAGCAAGAGAGAGAGAGAGAGAGAGAGAGCGGAGGCTGTAAAGAGAAAGATAGAGGGGGAGAGCGAGAGAGCAAGAGAGAGAGAGAGAGAGAGAGCGAAGGCTGTAAAGAGAGAGATAGAGGGGGAGAGCGAGAGAGCAAGAGAGAGAGAGAGAGAGAGAGAGAGGCGAAGGCTGTAAAGAGAGAGATAGAGGGGGAGAGCGAGAGAGCAAGAGAGAGAGAGAGAGAGAGAGAGAGCGAAGGCTGTAAAGAGAGAGATAGAGGGGGAGAGCGAGAGAGCAAGAGAGAGAGAGAGAGAGAGAGGCGAAGGCTGTAAAGAGAGAGATAGAGGGGGGAGAGCGAGAGAGCAAGAGAGAGAGAGAGAGAGAGAGAGGCGAAGGCTGTAAAGAGAGAGATAGAGGGGGGAGAGCGAGAGAGCAAGAGAGAGAGAGAGAGAGAGAGAGGCGAAGGCTGTAAAGAGAGAGATAGAGGGGGGAGAGCGAGAGAGCAAGAGAGAGAGAGAGAGAGAGAGGCGAAGGCTGTAAAGAGAGAGATAGAGGGGGGAGAGCGAGAGAGCAAGAGAGAGAGAGAGAGAGAGAGGCGAAGGCTGTAAAGAGAGAGATAGAGGGGGAGAGCGAGAGAGCAAGAGAGAGAGAGAGAGAGAGAGGCGAAGGCTGTAAAGAGAGAGATGGCGAGGGGAAAGAGAGGGACAGCGGCAGACCATGATGATGTCTTTGATAAGTACACGTGGCGAAAAGTGAGAGGAGAAGCATGCAGACGGCGAGAGAGAGAATGAGTACGGGTATGAAGAGGGGAATGGGAGACAAAATAAGACAGATGTGTTGTGAAAGACAGGGGTCCCAACAGAGACCACATGAAACAGGATAATATTGTGTTTTCAGTTCAGTGCTAGGTTACCCCCTCACTGAGGGGAGACTAATTACTGTTTGATCTAATACTTTATCTCTATGTGTTCCCGAAAACCCGCACACTCTGCGAGTGTCTCTCCTCTACTCCTTTATCCTGGCACTGACTGTACTGTTGGTTCTCCTTCTGAGGGGAGAGAACACCTGGCATCCTCCAAAACAAATATTCATAAATCAGTGAAGAGTGTGGGCCGCGTACCAATCGCTATGAGTTCCACCCAACCAACCAACCTCCTCTGTGAGGTTTAGATCGAGGCCTCTGAGGTTTTTGCAACATTGCGTTTCACTTTTTTTTTTCTCTCGCTCTCGCTCTCTCTCTCTCTCTCTCTCAATTCAATTCAATTCAAGGGGCTTTATTGGCATGGGAAACATGTGTTAACATTGCCAAAGCAAGTGAGGTAGATAATATACAAAAGTGAAATAAACAATTCAAATTAACAGTAACCATTACATGGAGTTTAAAAAAATAAAGACATTACAAATGTCAAATTATATATATATATATATATATATATATACAGTGTTGTAACAATGTACAAATGGTTAAGGGTACACAAGGGAAAATAAATAAGCATAAATATGGGTTGTATTTACAATGGTGTTTGTTCTTCACTGGTTGCCCTTTTCTTGTGGCAACAGGTCAGAAATCTTGCTGCTGTGATGGCACACTGTGGAATTTCACCCAGTAGATATGGGAGCTTTTCAAAATTGGATTTGTTTTCGAATGCTTTGTGGATCTGTGTAATCTGAGGGACATATGTCTCTCTAATATGGTCATACATTGGGCAGGAGATTAGGAAGTGCACCTCAGTTTCCACCTCATTTCGTGGGCAGTGAGCATATAGCCTGTCTTCTCTTGAGAGCCATGTCTGCCTACGGCGGCCTTTCTCAATTGCAAGGCTATGCTCACTGAGTCTGTACATAGTCAAAGCTTTCCTTAAGTTTGGGTCAGTCACAGTGGACAGGTATTCTGCCACTGTGTACTCTCTGTTTAGGGCCAAATAGCATTCTAGTTTGCTCAGTTTTTTTGTTAATTCTTTCCAATGTGTCAAGTAATTATCTTTTTGATTTCTCAAGATTTGGTTGGGTCTAAGTGTGCTGCTGTCCTGGGGCTCTGTGGGGTGTGTTTGTGTTTGTGAACAGAGCCCCAGGACCAGCTTGCTTCGGGGACTCTTCTCCAGGTTCAGTTCTCTATAGGGGATGGCTTTGTTATGGAAGATTTGGGAATCGTTTCCTTTTAGGTGGTTGTAGAATTTAGCGTCTATTTTCTGGATTTTGATCATTAGCGGGTATCGGCCTAATTCTGCTCTGCATGCATTATTTGGTGTTCTACGTTGTACACAGAAGATAGTTTTGCAGAATTCTGCATGCAGTCTCAATTTGGTGTTTGTCCCATTTTGTGAAGTCTTGGTTGGTGACCGGACCCCAGACCTCACAACCATAAAGGGCAATGGGCTCTATGACTGATTCAAGTATTTTTAGCCAGATTCTAATTGGTATGTAGAATTCTATGTTCCTTTGGTGGCATAGAATGCCCTTCTTGCCTTGTCTCTCAGATTGTTCACAGCTTTGTGGAAGTTCCCTGTGGTGCTGATGTTTAGGCAAAGGTATGTATAGTTTTTTGTGTGCTCTAGGGCAACAGTGTCTAGATGGAATTTGTATTTGTGGTCCTGGCGACTGGACCTTTCTGGAACATCATTATTTTGGTCTTACTGAGATTTACTGTCAGGATCCAGGTCTGACAGAATCTGTGCAGAAGATCTTGAGGCTGCTGTAGGCCCTCCTTGGTTGGTGACAGAAGCACCAGATCATCAGCAAACAGTAGACATTTTACTTCAGATTCTAGTAGGGTGAGGCCGGGTGCTGCAGTCTTTTCTAGTGCCCGTGCCTATTTGTTGATATATATGTTGAAGAGGGTGGGGCTTAAGCTGCATCCCTGTCTCATCGCACTGTCCTGTGTGAAGAAATGTGTGTGTTTTTTGCCAATTTTAACCTCACACTTGTTGTTTGTGTACATGGATTTTATATTGTTGTTTGTTTTACCCCCAACACCACTTTCCATCGATTTGTATAGCAGACACATGCCAAATTGAGTCGGAGGCTTTTTTGAAATCAACAAAAGATGAGAAGACTTTGCCTTTGTTTTGGTTTGTTTGGTTGTCAATTAGGGTGTGCAGGGTGAAAACATGGTCTATTGTACGGTGATTTAGTAAAAAATCAAATTGGCATTTGCTCAGTACATTGTTTTCATTGAGGAAATGTACGAGTCTGCTGTTAATGATAATGCAGAGGATTTTCCCAAGGTTACTGTTGACGCATATCCCACGGTAGTTATTGGGGTCAAATTTGTCTTCACTTTTGTGGATTGAGGTGATCAGTCCTTGGTTCCAAATATTGGTGAAGATGCCAGAGCAAAGGATGATGTTTAAGAGTTTTAGTATAGCCAATTGGATTTTGTGGTCTGTATATTTTATCATTTCATTAAGGATACCATCAACACCACATGCCTTTTTGGGTTGGAGGGTTTTTATTTGGTCCTGTAGCTCATTCAAGGTAATTGGAGAATCCAGTGGGTTCTGGTAGTCTTTAATAGTTGATTCTCTCTCTCTCTCTCTCTCTCTCTCTCTCTCTCTGACAGCCTGTGCAGCAGAGCAGCTAGTAGTTAATTAATGGGTTTAATGCGGTAGTTTCATGCACATAATATGCAAGGTCGATTAGAAAAAGGCACAGCTCGGATGCAGAACAGAGTGACACAGACAGAGGCGGTCTTTCTCTTTCATGTGTGTGTGTGTGTGTGTGTGTATATGTCTCTGTGTGTGAGTGTGTATTTGTTCGTGTCTGTCTGCGTGTGAGTATGTATGTTTGTGCGTGCGTGCGTGCTGACCCCATCATCTTGGCAGGTAGACTAGGAGGAGAATGAAATTAACCCACGTCCTGTTGAACAGACGCTAGACAATTGGCGTAAAATGTGGAAGTAGAATTGATTTAACGGGGTCTGTGCTGTCTGTGTGCGTTTGTATGTGTGTGGGTATGAGGATCTGAGTATGTGTGTATGTGTTTACGTATTTGAGTCTGTACTGTATGTATATGCATGTTTGCCTGCGGGCACAACCGTAGCGTTGTTGACCTGAAGAGCTAATTCTGCACACAGCCTCCAGTCTTCCTCGCCTCTTTCTCTCCTCTCCTCCTCTGCTCTCGTCTTTCTGTTTATCTGGCCCTAGGCTGCTGTCTGTCAATACAGGCCAAGGCCACTCACACATTTACACACACTGTTAACACCTCATTAAACACACATGGGACTTTTGTGGGCCCTTTCGTGGTGGTCGGCGAAATGAGTTGATTGAGTGTGGTGTCCATTCGCGTGTCCACTCTATGACTCTCATGGCCACTTTAATAGACATGTGAAAAGATGACGAGCGACATATCATTTTTCCTCCTTTCCCTCCTCGTAATGGCTGTGGATCTGCGTGTTAACCAAGTGTTTTGTTGTTTAAAGGGTTATTGGTTTATAAAGGGATGGCCCAGCTGGGGTTTATAATTCCCCATATGGCCTGTCTAATTGTTACGAGTTTCCACACTCCTGTTTATAGTACATTCACCAGATTGAACCTCTCAGTGTGGAAGCCAATGCAGCATAATGCGTTTTATTGAATGGTTACACTCTTCCCTACACCTCCACATAGCCTACACAGCACTATTCTTTATTGAACCTTTATTTGACCAGGAAAATACCTTTGAGGTTAGACATTTCGCCAGGGGGAACCAAACTGTTAGTAGTACTGATGTTAGGAGCATATGTCGGTAGTGGTTGTTTCTTTCTTTTACCAGTGTTTCTAATGTTTTACTGGGCGTTTGTGGTCGATGTGGGCAGCCTGTGTGGTTTTTATACTAGTTGGTGGTACGGGGCTTGGTGGCTGTTGCGATGTGTCACTGTGTGCTGTGTGACCAGACATCAGGTCAGTGTGTTAGCCTCCTCTGTGTTTGTAAGGAACACTGTTGGAGTAAGGCTATATCTCACTGTCTGGGGTATAGAACCACTGACGGACTGTTGGAGTGCTTCCCTCTTTCTGTTTCTCTCCCCCCCCCGTCTCTCTCTACTTCTTTCTCTCTCTTTTCTCTCTGTCTCAGTCTCCCTTGAGGACGTTCTGGCTCTGTAGAAAGTAGGTCTTCCACCGTAGCAACTCTGACTCGGCCTCTCTCTCTCTCTCTCTCTCTCTCTCTCTCTCTCTCTCTCTCTCTCTCTCTGTCTCTCTCTCTCTATCTCTCTCTCTCTGTCTCTCTCTCTCTGTCTCTCTCTCTCACTCTCTCTCTCCCTCTCTCTCTCTCTCTGTCTCTCTCTCTCTCTCTCTCCCTCTCTCTCTCTCTCTCTCCTTCCCTCCCGATCTCATATCCCTAGTCTAACAACCCATTAGAGTTGCCAGTTGAACAGGACTCGTAAAAAAGTGAAACCTGCCTATTTAACGGCGCCATAAACCAGACGCTCGCCTCAAAACCCTTCTTCTCTGTTCTTATATTAATGAAGCATAAAATATTTAATGAAATCTTAAAAGGCTGTTGATATAAAGGTCCAAAGGTTTCAGCCATGCTGTACCGCCGTTCTACATTCTTTCCTGATTGTTCATTCTGTTCATTCTGAGAGGCTGTGGAGCGATTGCTCCCCACTCATTACAGTAGGGAGTAACTCTCTATTTGTCCCTCTGCAGTGTTTCGCATACTACTGTAGTGGTAGGGCTTGAAGTTGGTCCTGGTTTTAGCTTTTTTTCACATTCAAAACTCCTAGTTAAAAATTGGCCATCTACCTACCTGTCTGTTGTTCCCCCATTCCCATCAAACTTGACCTCAGTGTTATATTTGTACATTGAAGACCAATCCTCACTCCTACTTTTTACGGCGAAGTCGTGTACTCAAAAGGGTCGTATCAGAAGGATGGAATGTGCTGTCATTGGGCGAGTCGCAAAAGCGCACCCCACATTTCCCACCCACAGCCAAGCCATGACACGGTTTCACTCCAGAACATAACCACAGATGGAGAAGGTGAGTGGCTTGTCCTGTTACATTTACAGGCCCAGTTATTCCCGGGTTGTTGCCCCTCTTAAACCCTATGAGGAAGCTAGCTAAAATATTAGGCATTCATCACAGTTATTATAGCCTGTAAAATCCCTCTCTTTGGAGGAGAGAGACCCCTCTTTCCCCCCCCCCCCATCATTTTATTCCTGCAGGATTGTGAAATGGACGTATGTTATTGCCTGAGCTTAGGGACGCAGTCATATCAGGCACAATCATCTTTGTCCTTCCTCTTTTCCCCTCGTTCCCCGGCCTTCCGTTTACATTAGAGAACATAGTGGAATGAATCTGCTACTGCTGTTGCTGAAGGAGGGGGACTTATCACTGTGGAAATCAATGGGGCTGGATGTAGTCACTTATAACAAAGTAAGACAGAGGGATGGGATGAGAGATTTGGTTGAAGGGATGGTTAGAGGGAAGGAGGGAGGGAGGGCAGTGTGAGAGAGAAAGAAAGAAAGGGAAAGATGGAGATTTAAGAGAGGGAGAAAGCACGAGAAAGAGAGAGAGAGACATATTGTGCTCTTCTGTCGCGCGCACAATGATAAACAGAATATTGCTATTTAGCTTTGGCATTATCTAATGTGACTTTTGATGTATTTTGTCCCCTCTCCCACTCTGTACGCCAGTGCCTCAAGTCAAGCCTGGATGCAATGCAGTGTACTGTGTACATGCTTTGCCCTAGGCCTAAATACTTTGTATTATCTTAATAACTAATGTTGTTTTGTCCTTCTCTCCCCCTGTAGCCTGCCCCCCAGGGACATTCAAGTCAACCCAGGGCCCAGGCCTGTGCCTGCAGTGTCCCTCCAACAGCCGCTCTGCAGCCGAGGCCGCCACTATCTGCATCTGCCGCAATGGTTACTACCGCGGTGACATGGACCAGCCTGACATGCCCTGCACCAGTGAGTATCTTTATGGTACTGTTCCTACTCTAACTCTGTACAGCTAGACATGCCCTGCACCAGTGAGTATCTTTATGGTACTGTTCCTACTCTAACTCTGTACAGCTAGACATGCCCTGCACCAGTGAGTGTCTTTATGGTACTGCTTCTACTCTAACTCTGTACAGCTAGACATGCCCTGCACCAGTGAGTATCTTTATGGTACTGTTCCTACTCTAACTCTGTACAGCTAGACATGCCCTGCACCAGTGAGTGTCTTTATGGTACTGCTTCTACTCTAACTCTGTACAGCTAGACATGCCCTGCACCAGTGAGTGTCTTTATTGTACTGCTTCTACTCTAACTCTGTTAGACACTGTTTACGACTTCAGTACTGCAGTGTGCAGTACATGAATCCATCTTCCCCTAGTGTAGACCACAGTCCTCATTATCCTGATAGACACAGCAGACACACCAACTGGCCTCCTCACATACAGCACACCGGGTAGCCAATAAGCCTGTTCATGCCCTCATACTTACCTTAACACATGAAAACAATACGCTAAGCTCATCACAAGTCCCCATTGACACGCAATTATGTCAGAGAAGAACACTGAAGCCCACACACACACATTGAACGCGCGCACACACACACACACACACACACACACGCACGCACACACGCACACACACACGCGCACACACACACACACACAGAGAGATGTTCATGCACACACACACACACACTGGCCCTAATGGAGGATCTTATTCATGGTTCTCAAATACTCCTCACTATGGAGCAGCACTGGATCTACAGTATTAGTCTGGGAATGTTATTTTTAATTATATCCTGATAATTCATGGAGCCTTAGCTAATTGGTTCAGAGACACGTTGTAGTGTCCAGTTCTGTTCCTCTGGTCTGGCTGGTGCTACCAGATCTGTCTGTGTCTGTGGAAGCATACTGTAGCTACAGTTGAAGTCGGAAGTTTACATACACCTTAGCCAAATTCATTTAATCTCAGTTTTTCACAATTCCTGACATTTAATCCTAGTAAAAATGCCCTGTCTTAGGTCAGTTAAGATCACCACTTTATTTTAAGAATGGGAAATGTCAGAATAATAGTAGAGAGAATGATTTATGATCACATTTCCAGTGGGTCTTCAAATTGTTTAACGTGGGTGTAACGGCGTTCTTCGTTTGTTGAATGAGAGTCGGACCGAAATGCAGCGTGGTGGTTACTCATGTCTTTTAATGAAGAAAAAACGGAACGATACATGAAATAACTAATAAATACAAAAACAACAAACGGAACGTGAAACCTATTACAGCCTATCTGGTGAACACTACACAGAGACAGGAACAATCACCCACGAAATACACAGTGAAACCCAGGCTACCTAAATACGGTTCCCCATCAGAGACAACAAGAATCACCTGACTCTGATTGAGAACCGCCTCAGGCAGCCAAACCTAAACTAAACACACCCCTAATCAGCCACAATCCCAATGCCTACAAAAACCCCAATACGACAACACAGTAACATAAACCCATGTCACACCCTGGCCTGACCAACTAATTAACTAAAACACAAAATACTAAGACCAAGGCGTGACAGTACCCCCCTAAGGTGCGGACTCCCGGACGCACCTCAAAACCATAGGGATGGTCCGGGTGGGCGTCTGTCCATGGTGGCGTCTCCAGCTCGGGACGTGGACCCCACTCCATAAATGTCATAGTTCCTTCCCTTCGCGTCCTGGGATAATCCACCCTCGCCGCTGACCATGGCCTAATAGTCCTCACCCAGAACCCCAGTGAACTGAGGAGCAGCTTGTGACTGAGGGGCAGCTCGGGACTGAAGCAGCTCGGGACTGAGGGGAAGCTCGGGACTGAGGGGCAGCTCGGGACTGAGGGGCAGCCCAGCACTGAGAGGACGCCCAGCCAGGCAGTTGAATCCGGCAGATCCTGGCTGGCTGGCAGTTCTGGCAGATCCTGGCTGACTGGCGGATCTGGAAGAGTCTGGTTGACTAGCGGATCTGGAAGAGTCTGGTTGACTAGCAGATCTGGAAGAGTCTGGTTGACTAGCAGATCTGGAAGAGTCTGGTTGACTGGCAGATCTGGAAGATTCTGGTTGACTGGCAGATCTGGAAGAGTCTGGCTGACTGGCAGATCTGGAAGAGTCTGGCTGACTGGCAGATCTGGAAGAGTCTGGTTGACTGGCAGATCTGGAAGAGTCTGGCTGACTGGCAGATCTGGAAGAGTCTGGCTGACTGGCAGATCTGGAAGAGTCTGGCTGATTGGCAGATCTGGAAGAGTCTGGCTGATTGGCAGATCTGGAAGAGTCTGGCTGACTGGCAGATCTGGAAGAGTCTGGCTGACTGGCAGATCTGGAAGAGTCTGGCAGACTGACGGCTCTAGCTGCTTCATGCTGACTGACGGCTCTGGCTACTCCATGCTGACTGGCAGCTCTGGCTGCTCCATACAGATTGCCAGCTCTGGCGGCTTCTTGCAGACTGACAGCTCTGGCTGCTCTATGCAGACTAACAGCTCAGGCAGCTCCTTGCAAACTGGCAACTCCTTGCAGACTGGCAGATCCTTGCAGACTGGCAGCTCCTTGCAGACTGGCAGCTCCTTGCAGACTGGCAGCTCCATGCAGATTGGCAGCTCCATGCAGACTGACTGCTCTGGCTGCTCCAAGCAGACTGACAGCTCTGGCTGCTCCATGCAGACTGGCAGGTCTGGCTGCTCCATGCAGACTGGCAGCTCCTTGCAGACTGGCAGCTCCTTGCAGACTGGCAGCTCCTTGCAGACTGGCAGCTCCATGCAGACTGGCAGCTCTAGCTGCTCCATGCAGACTGGCAGCTCTAGCTGCTCCATGCAGACTGGCAGCTCTAGCTGCTCCATGCAGACTGGCAGCTCTAGCTGCTCCATGCAGACTGGCAGCTCTGGCTGCTCCATGCAGACTGGCAGCTCCTTGCAGACTGGCAGCTCCTTGCAGACTGGCAGCTCCATGCAGACTGGCAGCTCCTTGCAGACTGGCAGCTCCATGCAGACTGGCAGCTCTAGCTGCTCCATGCAGACTGGCAGCTCTGGCTGCTCCATGCAGACTGGCAGCTCTGGCTGCTCCATGCAGACTGGCAGCTCTGGCTGCTCTGAACAGGCAGGAGGTTCAGGCAGCGCTGTAGAGGAGGAAGGCTCTAGAAGCGCTGAACTGTCGGGAGGCTCCGGCAGCGCAGGAGAGAAGAAAGGCTCCGACAGCGCAGGAGAGGCGAGGTGCACTGTAGGCCTGATGCGTGGTGCTGGCACTGGTGGTAGGTGGTATTGGGCCGAGGACATGCACAGGAAGCCTGGTGCGGGGAGCTGCTACCGGAGGGCTGGGGTGTGGAGGTGGTACTGGATAGACCGGACCGTGCAGGCGCACTGGAGCTCTTGAGCACCGAGCCTGCCCAACCTTACCCGGTTGAATACTCTCGGTCGCCCTGCCAGTGCGGCGAGGTGGAATAGCCCGCACTGGGCTATGTAGGCGAACCGGAGACACCGAGCGCAAGGCTGGTGCCATGTAAGCCGGCCCAAGGAGACGCACTGGGGACCAGATGCGTAGAGCCGGCTTCATGGCATTTGGCTCGACGCTCAATCTAGCCCGGCCGATACGCGGAGCTGAAATATACCGCACCGGGCTATGCACCCGCACTGGGGACACCATGCGCACCACTGCATAACATGGTGCCTGCCCGGTCTCTCTAGCCCCCCGGTAAGCACAGGGAGTTTGCGCAGGTCTCCAACCTGGCTTAGCCATACTCCCTGTAAGCCTCCCCCAATACATTTTTGGGGCTGATTCCCGGGCTTCCATCCACGTCGCCGTGCTGCCTCCTCATACCAGCGCCTCTCCGCTTTAGCCGCCTCTAGTTCCTCCTTGGGGCGGCGATATTCTGCTCGGTCCGTGTGTGGTGGGTGATTCTGTAACGGCGTTCTTCGTTTGTTGAATGAGAGTCGGACCGAAATGCAGCGTGGTGGTTACTCATGTCTTTTAATGAAGAAAAAACGGAACGATACATGAAATAACAAATTAATACAAAAACAACAAACGGAACGTGAAACCTATTACAGCCTATCTGGTGAACACTACACAGAGACAGGAACAATCACCCACGAAATACACAGTGAAACCCAGGCTACCTAAATACGGTTCCCCATCAGACACAACAAGAATCACCTGACTCTGATTGAGAACCGCCTCAGGCAGCCAAACCTAAACTAAACACACCCCTAATCAACCACAATCCCAATGCCTACAAAAAAACCAATACGACAACACAGTAACATAAACCCATGTCATACCCTGGCCTGACCAACTAATTAACTAAAACACAAAATACTAAGACCAAGGCGTGACAGTGGGTCCAACGTTTCAGGTAGCCTTCCACAAGCTTCCTACAATAAGTTGGGTGAATTTTGGCCCATTCCTCCTGACAGAGCTGGTGTAACCGTGTCAGGTTTGTGGGCCTCCTTGCTCCCACACGCTTTTTCAGTTCTGCCCACAAATTTCTATAGGATTGAGGTCAGGGCTTTGTGATGGCCACTTCAAATGCATTGACTGTGTTGTCCATAAGCCATTTTGCCACAACTTTGGAAGGATGCTTGGGGTCATTGTCCATTTGGAAGACCCATATAGCTTCCTGATTGATGTCTTGAGATGTTGCTTCAATATATCCACATAATTTTCCTTCTGCTTGAAGCCATCTATTTTGTGAAGTGCATCAGTTCGTCCTGCAGCACCCCCGCGACATGATGCTGCCACCCCTGTGCTTCACGTTTGGGATGGTGTTCTTCGGCTTGCAAGCCTCCCCCTTTTTCCTCCAAACAAAATGATGGTCATTATTGCCAAACAGTTCTATTTTTGTTTCATCAGACCAGAGGACATTTCTCCAAAAAGTACGATCTTTGTCCCCAGGTGCAGTTGCAAACCGTAGTCTGGCTTTTTTATGGCGGTTTTGAAGCAGTGGCCTCTTCCTTGCTGAGCGGCCTTTCAGGTTATGTCGATATAGGTCTAATTTTACTGTGGATATACTGTTTCCTCCAGCATCGTCACAATGTCCTTTGCTGTTGTTCTGTGAT